>NW_024868405.1:0-25800 GCF_013358625.1 Macadamia integrifolia | reverse complement strand
TTTTTGAGATTGAGGTGCTGATGTGGAGGGAGAGAAGAGGAAAATCGTGCAAGATGGGAGACCCAACGATTTTCTCTTTATTTTTTTAATTTTCTCTCTTATTTCCTATTTTTCCTCTCTTTTTCTCTCTCCTTCAAACTTTCGCACAACCCTTGGATGATTTCCTCTGCTTTCTTGAAGATTTGGATATCTTTGTTAATGATGTGGAGCAGAGAGACACGATTTGGATAGGATTTATTTTTCTTTTTTTTTTTTGTTTCCTTTTTCTCTCTCTTCTTGCGCAAGAAACCCCCCTTGGCCGAATTTCTCTTGCTGTGCTTTGACCAATCTTCTAATTTAATTGAAAATCTCCTCCATGCCCTTGGTCTTTAAGTGGTTCGAAAATAGAAGAGCAAAAAAAAGAGCTAAGAGGTTCAAACTTGAGACCTCCTAGTTAACATGAGATTTTTGCACACCACAACTAACCAACTACACTAAGTAGTTGTTGTTACAAAGAAAAAAAAGAATCTTCAATTATTCAAGGGGGTCCATCGATCCTTGTTGTGGAATATTCTTTTGTACCCCTAGGACAACGGTAGAAGGGTTGGCCTACATTTTGGTTCAGTTCTGGTCTATTATTCTTTTTCTGGTCCAAAAAGAATAATTGCGTGTATGGGTGCCAAAAAGAATGCGTACTTTTAATGCAACACATCCATCTTGCTCAAAATTTCGTCATCTTCATAGCCATGAAAAGAAATTGGTCCTCTTTATGTGTAAAATTAGAGATATGATGCCTAATAGTCCTTAAGGCATTTAAAATACAAAACCTACAAAAAGAGAGTAAAACCCAAGGTAGCTCCATTCTAAATATGTAAAATGCATGCTTTTATACCCTAGATTTCACACATAAATGTGCTCATCAAAATTCCCCCACACTTAGACTTTGCTAATCCATGAGCAAAACAAAAAGAAAAAGAATAAAAACTAAAAACCTAACTCACTTTCATAGGAATCACGATTGCACTTAGCATGTGCAACAAGCCTTTAAACCCCTAGGTCATCCCTAGTGGACGAGTTGTGTCTCGTGGGTGTTTGCAATGAATATACACCCAAAATTCAGAAAAAAAGAAAAACAAATCCTACCTTTGGTGAAAGGTAAGGGCCATACATATCCGAAGCAAAGATAATTCATCTTACACTTGATCTAGGGACCCCCACACTTGAATTTTTATTATCCCATATCGATTTCAGGCACAAACATATTTCTTAATTTAGAACTCACCTTGTCTCTTCCAAAACATCCTTATCTTAAGGCAAGACCACTTGTGAAGTAATAGGGAACCAAGGACTATGGCGTGGAGTGTTTTTGGCTAAACATATTAGCAAGACATTGATGAAATTTACATATACTTTTTGGCTGTGTGATTTTTTTCTTTGTAATAAACTCGATCCTACTCTACTACTGTTGGCCTGAATGACATGGTGGGGAGAACACCAGACACTTAAGTTACTATGTAGCTTTGCATTTTTCATATGCCCACATGGACAGTGATGCTAGAGTTCTTTAAGAAGTTTCCTCCCTAAGAATTTCGATCAAGAAACCACGCTTCCTGAGGCTCAATGCCTTTTCTAGTTCTAAGGAAATCAACTCTTACTTTTCATTTTTATAAATTTTCACACTTCATTTATAATTATGTATTTGTCAACACATGCCAAATTAAAAAAAAAGATCTCAACTCTAAATCAAGAGTACAAGGAACCCATAGACTTACATATGGTCCAACACCATAAAACAAGAGTTTCTTATTTTTCAAAAGAGAGTCCCATCTCAAGACACAGGATTGTTGCTTTTTTCTCAACAGAATTTTTATGTGTTCAAGATAGGTACCTTAGTAAAAAATTCTTACATTCATATATTAAGCAACCGAATGGTATGATCATTAACCAAAAGTCAAAGTAGGATTTCATCCTTAGCAAGCTCAAAAAAAAAAAAAAAAAAATAAAATAAAATAAAATAAAAAACAAAAAAAAAAATGGAAAAAGTAATAAACAAAAAAGAAACTGGTTTCCCCTCCCCCACACTTAAGTCATGCAATGTCTTCAATGCTTGGAAAGAATTAAAAGCAAAGACAATGTAAGGGGGTCATACGTGGGAAAGAGTTAGTCATTTAAGTAAAGAGGTTCATGGAGATCCATGACCTCTTCTAGAGCAGAAGATGACAACTCAATGAAGGGCTTTAACTTATGGGTGATCTCATATTTCTTCATGAGGGCCTCAAATGATCTATTGTAAAAATGCTTATCCCTGTCAAAAATGTAATAAATGATCCCATTATCCATCCACTTTAGAATTTCTTTTTGAATGGCTTCGATCATTACTAGGTTAGCTCTCCTCTGGGGTTCTGTTGAGGGTTTGGACCCCTCAATGAGGTGAATATGATGTTGGACAATAGAATGGCTAATTCCTTTGATGTCACTATGGTCCAACCTAGGGCTTCTTTATTGTATTTTAATACTTTAAGTAATTCCTCTTCTTGGCTAGAAGTCAAATCTGAAGAAATTATTACTGGAAGAGCTTGGTCAGACCCTAGGAAAGCATACCTCAAATCAGATGGTAGATCCTTAAGTTCTAGCTTAGGGGGCTCCACTATAGAAGGTTTAGGGATGGAATTGGAAGGGGGTCCTAAGGGCTCTATAGGTGGTTGGAGACTCCAAACCTCAGACATAATTCCATCATTAAAACCATCCAATTGTTCCATACACTCTTGAAATTTGGAATCAAAATCAATATCAAAATATGCCTCAATGGAATCTAGAATTTCCTGGAACATATGAACTTCCTTCTCATGGGTATTTGGTTGCTTACCTAATCTAAAGACATTAAAATCCATAGAAGTGTTGCCAAAAGAAAGTTTCATGGTACCGTTCCTACAATTAATTATGGCATTGCTTGTTACAAGGAATGACCTTCCAAAAATAATTGGGATTTAGTCCCCAATGTTGGTAACTGATTGGGTGTCTAAAACAATGAAATCAACAATGAATAAAAATTCTCCTATCTTAAGTAAGACAACCTCAATCATCCCTTTAGGAATCTTAACAGACCTATCTGCCAACTAAAGAGTAGTTCCAGTGGCTTTCATTTCTCTCAATCCAAGTTGTTTATACACATGGTAAGGTAAAAGATTCACACTTGCACCAAAGTCAAGTAAGGCATGCTCAATGTAGGTGTTGCCTATGACACAAGCTATGGTAGGGCTCCCTAGATCCTTATACTTGGCTGCTATATTATGGAACTAATGTTACCTAACAAGAATGTCTTTTTGGGCACACTCCTGATACGTTTATGAGTACACAAATCTTTCAGGACTTTTGCATAGGTGATAATCTGGGATATGGCATCCAAAAGAGGGATGTTAATTTCTACCCCTTTGAAGACTTCTAAAATTTTGTCCATGGAAGCAGTCTTCGTTTTGTTTATCAAGCAATTAGGAAAGGGGACAGGGGGAACATAAGGACTGTTAGGGTTTTGCTTTTTTTTTTAGAAGAATCATGTTTGGTATACTCAACCAAATCATCTTTAATTTTAGAAGAATCTTTAGATTCATCAGACGAACCTAGAACAAGAGGTGCACTTGTGTCCTCAAATGAAGGAGAATTAACAGGAGTAGTGGATAAGGAAGATTTAGGAACACTCTGTTGGTATTCTCTACCACTCCTAAGGGCATAAACAATATTACATTGGTTGGAGAGCCCTTGTTGGGTCTGACCTTGTACTACATTTAGTGGTGCATTAGTTGGTAATTGTGAACTAATATGCTAATGATGCCTAGGGTTAGGCTCTGGTTAACTGAGCAAAGTTCCCTTCTCCCTCCCACATAAAATTGAGACAACTTAGGTGAGTTCTTTCCTAAGATTTTGATGGCTTGTCATGAGGAGGGCCATATTCTTTTCCAAATCACGTACTCTGCTTGCCTCTCCAGTGTTGATAAACCTAAGGGGTTGCTGATAAGATGATAGGAGAGGGGGCCTAGGAAAACTAGTCTAAGGTCCTACATTTGGCCTAGGAAAACTATTTGGGCAAAAGGCTGTTGTGCAAAGGGAGGCCTTTGGGGTCCAGGTTGACTTTGATTATAGAAATTGGAAGGCTCTGCTTGGTTGCCCTGGCTCCAGGAGAAATTTGGGTGATTTCTCTATCCTGGATTGTAAGTGTTACTATATGGATTATTTAGATATAAGGTATTAATACTGTCATTGGAAGTGCCCCCAGAGGTGTTAGGGCATTCTTCTATCACATGTCTAGGGGACTGGCACCAAGAACACATCTTAACCATATTGACTAATTGTGGCTCTTTAGGAACAATAGCCTCAATCCTCTTGATAAGGTTATCCAGGTGGGCTTCCTTGGCTACTAACTTATCCACAAAATATCCTTTCCCTCCTATGGTTCTTTCACTCTCTTGGGTTGATTCCCACTCTTGGGTTTTGTCAGCTAAGTCAAGTAAGAATTCCCATGCCTTTTCTTCATCTGTAAAAGATGTGAATCCCTCAGGGCACATAGATTCTATCATTTACTTAGTTGGGTAATCAATACCCTCATAAATTATTTGGCATAAATATCATAAGTCTAGGCCATGGTGAGGGCATTTTTGAAGTAGATTCTTGAATCTCTCCATAAGTTTAGAAAATGACTCACTAGGCTTTTGCCTAAACTAAAGGATATCACTTCTAAGCTTATTAGTCTTGTGAGTTAGGAAAAAATTCTTGAGGAAAAAAACTGTGAATTTTTCCCATGTGGTTATGAAATTTGTGGGTAACCCTCCAACCACTTCTTAGCTTGGTCTTTCAATGTAAAAGTGATGAACCTAAGCTTAACAGCATCATCAAAAAGTTGTTGGATCTTAATTAGAACAGATACCTCTTCAAATTCCCTTAGAAATAGGTACGCATTCTCAAAGGTCAGCCCATGGAAGTGGGGCAACATAGTGATGAATTGAAATTTGAGCTCAAAATTATGGCCCTGGGCTTGTGGTATAATTATGCAGGAAGGTTGGGCTGCTCTAGTAGGGTAGAACCTATCTTTAAGAGATTTAGGTGAAGGATTTTGCTGTTGGTCTCCCATATTGAAAGATATTGATGAGAGTATAGGTATAGGGTCACTAGTTGATGGATTTCTTCTTTCTAACCGATTCTTAGTATTACATACCCACCTAGTACTTGTGCAACAGAAAATTACCCACAACTATAATAAGACAAGCACAAAAGAATGAAATTTTTTTCTTGATTTTTTAATTTTTTTTGGCTTTTTAGGAGCTTACCGGTAGGGATCCGGGGTTGTTCAATTCCTGAGGTACTACTACAGGGTGAAACTTGTCTTTACCTACGGTGAGGGTTGGCGACCTCCATTAATAAAGCTATTATTGCATGTTGTTCTTCTCAAGAATTAATAAAAGAAAAGAAAAAAGAAAACAAAGCAAACAAAGAACTCCGATTTACTAAAAGAAAACGAAGAATAACATGGAACGGTCTCCTTGGCAATGGCGCCAAAAAATTATTTGAAATTTAAAAGTAACCACAAGCATACAGACCAGTGTAGCTAACTGGTCGAACACAAGGATAGTAGCCACTTTATTTTAGCTTCTTTTAGTAATGCGAAAGTGTACCAATTAATGGTTGTGATCTACTTCTAACTACCGTCCTAAAACACATGCATCTAAAAGCGTCCTAACCAACACATCTAGGAAAATTGAAATTGCAATTGAAATTAAAAACATAACCATTCGTCACCTAGGAATTTAAAAACTCAAACCATGCAATTAAAAAGCAAATAACTGAAAGTAAAAGTTCTGAAATAAAAAGTGCAAAAAAATAAATAAATAAAATAAAAAAGGGAAATAAAGCTAGAGAGAGAGGCACATAAGTAGGTATCCCTACTTAGCCCGAGGGATGCACTATAAATAATATGAGCTTCCCTACTTAACTAGAGAGTACTCTTACAAGGGGTTTTCTACTTGGCTTTAGAGAAAATGATGCAATATAAATAATCAAAATAGAATGATGGTTCCATGGCTAGAGAGAGGCAAAGCCAACACATAATCTAGCCATGAACCTTGGGGGAAAGGGAAAGCAATAATGTAAAACTGAAAATTTAAAACCTACTTTAAGAATGAAAGGGTAGTAAGAAGACAGCATGAGAGGGGGGGGGTGAGAAGACTACTATAGAAGCCTGCTTACTTGAACCTCAATACTTGAACTTGAAAACTTGATTGATATTTGAAATACTACTGGTACTAAAAACTAGATCTGAAATAAACCAAATCTAAAATTGCTAGTACTAGAGAAAACAAATCTGAAAGAGAAACTTGAACTTGAAAGGAGATGCTCCATAGCTTGTTATTGTCACCTAGAACTTGAAAATTACAACTTCAATTGCATAAAACATAAAATTAAAAGACTAAATCAATGAACAAAGTGCTTGCATTCATTAAATAAAAGAGTATTACAAAAGTGTGTAATGGAAAAAACTAAAACTAGAACTAAGGGGGGAGGGAAGAGAGAGAGAGAGAAAGAGAGAGAGAGAGAGAGCAACTAAAAAAAAAAAAAAAAAATAAGAAGAGAAGTGCCTCACTTTCTTACATGATTCTTATTTATACGGAAGGGGAGACAAAATCCAACGAATTGGGATTCTAAAAGGTAGGATTTTTTTTGAGATTGAGGTGCTGATGTGGAGGCGAGAGAAGAGGAAAATCGTGCAAGATGGAAGACCCAACGATTTTCTTTTATTGTTATTATTTTTTTATATTTTCTCTCTTATTTCATATTTTTCCTCTCTTTTTATCTCTCCTTCAAACTTGCGCACAACCCTTGGATGATTTCCTCTACTTGCGTGAATATTTGGACATCTTTGTTGATGATGTGGAGGAGAGAGACATGATTTGGACATGATTTATTTCTTTTTTTTTCTTTCCTTTTTCTCTCTATTCTTGAGCAAGAAACCCCCCTTGGCTGAATTTCTCTTACTTTGCTTTGACCAATCTTCTAATTTAATGGGAAATTTCCTCCATGCCCTTGGTCTTTAAGTGGTTGGAAAATAGGAGAGCAAAATAAAACAGCCAAGAGGTTCGAACTTGAGACCTCCTGGTTAACATGGGATTTTTGCACACCACAGCTCACCAACTACGCTAAGTAGTTGTTGTTACAAAAAAAAAATAAATAAATAAAGAATCTTCAATTACTCAAGGGTGTCCATCGATTCTTGTTGGTATTTGGAATATTATTTTGTACTCTTAGGACAACGACAGAAGGGCTAGCCTACATCTCGGTTCAGTTCTGGTCTATCATTCTTTTCTGGCCGAAAAGAATAATTGTGTATATGGGTGTCAAAAAGAATGTGTGCTTTTAATGCAACACATCCATCTTGCTCAAAGTTTTGTCCTCTTTGCAACGATGAAAAGAAACTTGACCTCTTTACGTGTAAAATTAGAGATATAATGTCCGATAGTCCTTAAGGCCTTTAAAATACAAAACCTACAAAAAGAGAGTAAAACCCAAGGTAGATCCCTTCTAAATATGTAAAATGTATGCTTTTATACCCTATATTTCTCACATAAATGTGCTCATCACTGTCCAAGCATGGAGCAAGAAAATTAGGGTCTTGTAGGTGTTGTTCAATTGGGATGAGGTGTTGTTGCCTTCCCTACTACTGTACCTACAAATTAAGATAAGAAATCCATTTGTAATTGCTGTACAGTGGCATAAAAGCAGGTAGAGGTGACTTCAGCCAAGTTCCAAGCATGCAGCCACCCAGAATTAGGAACCTTGGACTGCATGCTTGGGATTTGGAAAAATCAGTCATAAGGGCTCTATAATTTATGTTAGCATGCTTTAATTGTGTAATTGGGTAAATTATAGCAAGGTAGTGGTCCCTATAGCCTCCTTCAGTCTTGTATGGGTTGAATGTGAAGGATAAGTAACCCAGGGTTGGGGAATTTAACTTGTATACATAAATTCTTGTAAATTTTATTACAAGGATTGAAATTATGTCATGCCTTGCCTCCACTTACCCAAAGGCTAGTGACATGGACACTTACACGTGTCCACAATTCATCCGAGATCCACGATGTTGTACTTTATGTGCATAAAATTATAAAATGATTCTACAATCAACAAAATAATAATAGTCAAAATGTAATACAACTAGTGAGTTCTAATGCTAATCATAGTATTTACACAAAAGAATATTTTCCACATCGGAATATAATTACAGTCATGTTCCTAGGGCTACATCAAATATATGCACAAAAGCAAAAAAAATAGAAGACGATACTCTCATCCTCAGTGTGCTTCAAAAGCACAGTCATCACATACGCAGCCGTCCTTATGCGTAACCAACTCCTTGACTCAAAGATCACCGCCGTAGAGAGCCAAATCCTCGATCACAGACTATGGATGGTTCCCTGGATCATCATCTAAAAGGGGTGCAACAACAGGGGTGAGCTTCCATGAAACCCAGTGAGGGATATACACACAAGAAATCACATCAATCATTGAAATGAAACAAAGGCAACTATCAATCCTTAACCACAACAAGATGGAATGCAATTACATGATCCAGTTTATTAGCAAACAATTCTAAGCGATAGATTCTAAGTCCATAGTGGGTATCAATGCTACTGCAACATAGGTGGTATCCCTAGTCATGAATGTCCATTATCGGTCCCCAAAGATACAAGGCAGTTGCAAGTTAGGAGCGTGTCGGTTTTGGAACCACATCGTTACCCAGCAAATTCTATTAATAATCCCCCATAAAACCACTTCACCGAATCCAACATTGTATGAAGGGTACACCACATCACCAAATCCAATATCACGTGAAGGGTTTGTCACGATGCTAGAATCCTTACCACCTCAGTCATAAGAAAATCTCCCAACCTCGAACCATCGGACGGTAGGATTAGCTAAACATAAACCCCTATTGGCAAGGGTTGTAGCACCAAGGTGGTTATTCTAGCCAATTGCATTCTAATATACCACATCACATTACAATCACACTCACACACCCCATGGGCATGCAGTGTCGGCATTCAACCTTTGGCCACTTTGCATCCCAATCTCCATAACGCACTCACACACACACCACAAACTTTGGGCATGCAGTGCCAAAACTCAACTTTTGGCCGCCCTGCATCCCAGTCTCCCACAACACATATACATTGCCACCATCCATACCAACACACCACATCAACATCCACCATAAGTAACAAGTTTAAAATATGCAATGCATCATAATCACACATATATCATCATATTAAAAGCATTCCATAAAACACACGCAATCACCCACTCACCTTGAGTCCCAAGTGTTGGTAGATAGTCAATGGTCTCGTGTCACGTTGTCTCATCATTTTTTGGTTCTACTCCAAGTGTACATAGGGTTTTTAAGCAAATTAGTCATCCATAGGGAAGTGGGACCCTTAAACATATCCTATAACAAGGGGATCAAAATCATCTCAGGATGGTTTACTGATGGATGGTCACCAGGTGGTCCCCATCCACCGGTGTGGGGTGAAAACTCAAATTTACATCTACATGGTACACCGGCTGAGACTCACTGACTGATGTTCATCCGCCAGTGACTATCGACTGGTGAAGCCAATCTAGGCTATTCTCTGCCAAATTTGATCCATAGGACGGTGGGACCCTTTTTACTGTCTGTTGGTGGGTGTAGTTCTATGGGGATTGTGTATCCCAGCTCAAAACTCCCATTTTGCTTTACTTGAATGATTTACAAGTTAAGTTTTATTTGTATGCAGTGGGTTTATGGGTAGGACACTCTCACACAACTCACTTAGTTGAGTTCAGTGTAATTAGTGGTTTAATTAGGATAGGGCTACATAATGTACCCAAATTCCCCAATGTGTCTAGGTTAAACTAAATTAGTGAATTTTGGTTGAGGGTTCATATGGTGACCACCAATGGCTTATGTGATCACTCCAATCTGCCATTCATGTTTTTAATTTCATTTTCCCCATCCAAATGTTGGATTAGAATGGTTGGTTCTAAAGATTTGGGCAAGGTTCACCATTTCTCCAAACTTGGGTTTTAAGGTGGGGAATCCATAAGGAAGGTTCATAGACTCAAATTGAGAGACCAACCTTGCTAGGGTAAGTCCCCTACACCAAATCCCCCTCCCAATTGGTAGTCTTGACGAGTGGGGTGGTACAATTTGGTTGGGGTTCCTATTAGCTCAATAGAGAGTAGAGTAAATGGGGAAGAGACAGGGAGACTCATGTGTGTGTGTAGAGGGGTAGAGAAGATAGGGCTTACCTTACTTGATAGGAACCCTAACTCTTCCCTTCTTCCTCCTTCCTTGCTCTCCTTCTCTTCCTCTTGCTCTAATTTGGTAGGTAGAGAGAAATGAATGGCAAGAGCTTCTATTTATAGCCACTTAAGTTGTCTAAGGGTTGTTTGGGAGAATAATGGGCTTTCAATCATTACCGGGTTAATATGTCATTTAGAAATAACGGCCCTACCTTGGGGTGTCCCAACACATTAATCAATTCCTAAATATGTTGTTCCATCATTGTGGATGGGTTTAGGATGTAAGGGTGCGGAGGATCGGGCCCCATGACAAAATAACCTAATTGTGGCCAGTACACACACCGGAGGGTGTTCAATAGCTGATACCATCAGACAATGAAGGCTGAACTTGTCCCTTTTGCGTGGAAATGGATCCCTAAGTTGAGTGGGGCCTTCCTAAGGTGTTTCCAATGTGTGGGCCCCACTTCTTGGTACATGTTACTAATAGGGTTCGGGGATTCTCTATACTTTTTGGATGGGTTATACTGACTTTCTCTTCTGTGTTCGGAAGCCCTTCCAGTTATCAAAACATGAGTATCAGGTACTGGTGGGGTCATCCTTCCACCCAGTACTCAATGGTGCTGGTATTCTCCTATGCCTCATCTGTACAGTCACAAGGAGGAAATTTTAACATTTCCCCTCTCCTTACAAGAAATTAAGTCCCCAAAATTTGACGTACCTAGTAGTTCGAACATTTAAGGATATTTTTCCTTCTTCTCATCCTCACGTTCCCAAGACACTTCTTGCTTGGAGTGATTTCTCCAATTAACTAGCACATAGGAAATAATCTGAATACAAAGAATGTGGTCTCTTCGATCTCTGTTGTTCTATATAACTCAAATCCGTGTCGAGGTCCAGAGTTACGTGTGTCAAAATGTGAGCCGGATAGGGGATGTGCTTATTAAGCATGGAAACATGGAACACATTATAAGCTCCTTTCAGCTCGGGTGGTATGGCAATAAGATAAGCTACTGCTCTGACTCGGTCTAAAATCTCGTAAGGTCCCATGTATAGAGGACTTAGCTTTCCTTTCTTCTCAAACCTCTTCACTCCTCTCATTGGTGAGACTTTCAAAAAATATTTGTCACTCACCTCAAACTCTAGGCGCTTCCATTTGACATGTCCTCCAATTGATACTAGGTGAATTGGACTATTTTGCAAAGAACCTTGAGCGTGGTCCTGAGATACCTAAATCCAGCATAACCACCAGTAGTCCTAATCAACCGCTAACACATCTCCTCTAAATCATCCTGAGACGTGAAGCGCTAGAAATCCCCATGATAGCGCCAAACTTGGTTGTTATGAAGGAGAAGTTTACTCCCATAACCCTGCTCGTGAGGCGATAGTCATCCTCACCCACTTCCTGACCTCTCAAATTGTAGTAGAATATTTGGACCAATCGAGGGTAGCATAAAAATATATAAGGATTTGAAAAGGTCCTACTGGTGGAGTGGCATGAAACTAATGTGGCCACCCATGTAGCCAAGTGCTTGAACTGCCAACAAATCAAAGCCGAGAGACAAAGGCCACATGGATTAGTTCCAGGCCTAGGATTCTCCTCTCTCCAAGTTCATCCCAATATAACAGTATTTTGCATTTCTTACCATACTGGGCTTTATAAGGTGCCATACCTATGGTAGCCTTGTAACTATTGTTGTAGGAGAACTCTATGAGTGACATATGTTCATCCTAATTATAGCTCATGTCTAGAACACAAGCCTAGAACATATCTTCTAGAATTTGTATGGTACTCTCTAACTGTCTACCTGTCTGTGGATGGAAGGCTGTGTTGAATTTCAAAAGTGCCCCCATTGCTTTCTGTAAGCACTTCCAGAACTTAGAAGTGAATCTGGAATCATAGTTGGAGACAAAATTAATTGGCACTCCCTATAGTCGGACAACAATATTGTTAATATACATCTGAGCCAACTTCTCTAAGGGATAAGTAATTTTCATAGGAGTGAAGCGTGCTATTTTGGTAAGTCATTCTACAACTACCCAGATAGTGTTATTTCTCTTCTGAGTATGTGGCAGTTTTGTAACAAAGTTCATGGTGATATATTCCCATTTCCACTCTGGTACAGGTAAGGGCTGTAACAAGCCATGTGGCCTTTGTCTCTCGACTTTGATTTGTTGGTAGTTCAAGCACTTGGCTACATGAATGGCCACATCAGTTTCATGCCACTCCACCTATAGGACTTCTTCAAATCCTTGTTCATTTTTATGCTACCCTCGATTGGTCCAAATGTTCTACTACAATCTGAGGGGTGAGGAAGTGGGAGAGGATGACTACCGCCTCACGAGCTGGGTTAAGAGAGTAGACTTCTCCTTCACCAAAACCAAGTTTGGTGCTATCATAGGGATTTCCAGTGCTAGGGAGAGTGTGTATTGTGCTCCCATGGCTAGAAGAACTTTTATGTCTAAGGATGATTCAGAGGAGATGTGTCAGTAGTTGACTGGGACTATTGGTGGTTGGGATAGATTCAGGTATCTTAGGACTATGCTCAAGGTGCTTTACAAAATAGTCCAGTTCAACCTTATACCAACTAGAGGACATTTCAATGAAGTTTCTCTGTTGCAGGCCTATCTCACCTTTTGCTCATATTTGGGGCTTCAAATCAACCTTCCGTACACAATGATGTGACATATGATGTACCATGCTTAGTACCCAAAGGATGGCAACATGTCTTACAGGAAGGTCCTTACAAGCATCTTTGTGCACTTTGGGGTCCCTTTCTATGGCGAGCCTATAGATGGGATCAAGTGGTATCCTTTCAATTTGCACTCACTGGTGAAGATGAGAATTGGTCCCAATGATGGCAGTGATGATGAGGAGGTGTTGATAGAGGTCTTAGTGGGGGTGGTCAAGATGTGAACATGGAGAATGATGAGGAGGCCAAGGAGAGTGAGGAAGATGCGGAGGACAGTGAAGAAAATGGGTCTCCACAGCATCAGGACCAGAGAAAGATTACCTCTCCTCCTTTGTATACTTCTTCTCACTACATGGGTGGTGCTTCTACTTTAGTTGCACGTAATGAGGTAGTGGGATTGGGCCGAGTGATGCAGGCAATGGAGATGGATTTTCAAGGTTTAAACACCCGTTTGAACAACATCGAGGGAAGAGTCACTAACTTAGATGTGTGGACCCATAGATGGAACACCTACTTTGACTCAAAGATACTACCCCAACCTCATCAGTGCCACTCATTGATCCACCCTAGGGTAGATGACTTAGGACTCCTTTCCTTTTTTGTTGTGGTCTTAGAATTGTGATTTTTCTTGATGTTTTATTTATATTGTTAGTGTTATGAACTTGCCATTTGGTCAAACTGCTAGTTTTTGTTTGTCTTTTATTACCTATCTCTTGTAATTTCCCTTTCTCTACGTTGTAAGGCTTATGTTATTAATGAAGTTTTTAGTGTTATTATCTTTTGGATCAACTTGTCTCCTATGTGTGCACTATGAGCTATTTATTTATCTTCAAGCTTTTATTTAATCCTAATCAACAGCATTCCTAGCATTTCATAATCCCATAACTTAAAGCAGAGTATCGCACTCTGATACCACTTGTTGTCATGCCCCACCTCCATTTAGCCAAAGGCTGGTGACAAGGACAATTACATGTGTCCACAATCCATCTAGGATCCACAAAACAATACTTTAAGTACATAAAATTATGAAATGATTCTACGATCGCATAGATAATAATAAACAGAATGTAATACCACTGGTGAGTTCTAATGATAATTATAGTATTAACAAAAAAGAATATTTTTCATAGCGGAACATAATTACAATTATTCTCTTGGGGTTATATCAAATATATACACAAAATAATTAAAAATAGAATACAATACTCTCATCCTCAATATGCTCCAAAAGCACAGTTATCACATACATAGCCATCCTCGTGCGTAACCAGCTCGTTGACCCAAAGATCACCTCCGTAGAGAGCTGACTCCTCGGCCACAGACTCTAGATGGTTCCTTGAATCATCATCTAAAAATAGTACAACAACAGGGATGAACTTCCATGAAGACAAGTGAGGGGTATACACACAAGCAATCACAACAATCAATGAAATGAAGCTAAGATAAGTATTAATTCTCAACCACAACAATATTAAATGCAATTAGATGAATACAAGTACATGATCCAGTTTATTAGCAAAAATTTATAAGCAGTAGATTCTAAGTCCATAGTGGGTATAAGTGTTACTGCAACATAGGAGGTATCCCTAGTCATGAATATCTGTTACCAGTCCCCAAGGATACAAGCTAGTTGCAAGTCAAGACTATGCCAGATCTAGAACCACATCGTTACCTAGTAAACCCCTATTAATAATCCCCATAATACCACCTCACTGAATCCATCATCGTATGAAGGGTATACTACATCACCAAATCCAAAATCGCGTAAAGGGTTTGTCGCAATGTTGGAATCCTCACCACTTCCATCACTGGAAATTCTCCCAATTTCAGACCATTGGAATGTAGGATTAGCCAAACATAAACCCCTACTAGCAAGGGTTTTAGGATCAGGGTGGTTCTCGTAGTCCAATGCATTCTAATATGCCACATCACATTACAATCATAGTCACACCTCGTGGGCATATAATGGTAGAACCAACCTTCGGCCACCTTGTACCCCATACTCACACACCATCGGCATGCAGTGCTAACAGTCAACCTTCGGCCACTCTACATTCCAATATCCACAAAACACTCTCTCACACACCGCAAACCCTAGGTATGCAGTGCCAAAACTCAACCTTCGGCCACCCTCCATCCCAGTCACCCACAAAACATATACACATCCACCATCCATATCAACATTTCACATCAAAATCCACCTCAAGTAACAAGTTTGAAATATGCAATGCATCATGATCATACACATATCCATCAAGTTATAAACATTCCATAAAACACACATAATTACCCACTCACCTCGAGTCTCAAGTGTTGGTGGACAACAGATGGTATCGTGTCATATTGCCCCTTCATTTTTTGGTTATACTCATAGGGTACATAGGGTTTTTAAGAAAATTAGTCATCCTTAGGGAAGTGGGACCCTAGGACACATATCCAATAAAAAGGGGTTTGAAATTAGCTTCAAGATGGTTCACCAATGGATGGTCATGGGGTGATGCCCATCCGCCGGTGAACTCACCGACTAATCAAACCGGTGGATAGTCTATGCTTGAACATGGAATGTAGTGTGGCTGATGAGAATTCCGGTACAGTATGGCCATATTAATTATATCAATATGAAAGGCATGTATATCATGGTGGTTAGGTATAATTTCCTTATATTATGATCCCTTGCCAACAGAAGTTAAGTGTTGGATAACCCACAGTGGTATATTCAATGAACCCTTCTGGAATGCAACATCTGTTGCACGATGTGATTGTTGCCGGAGGAAGAAACTAGCCCAGCTTAGAGGATGGTAATTTCAATGTCATGGCTTCTAGGAGGGGATTATCAAGGTTTGTTGGTGACTGAGGGTGCACTCATGTATTGGAAGGCTTTTATATAAGAGTAGGGATTGTATCGCTGAGTGACACATGGCGATTCCAGGATCAGTGATACTATATAATGTGTTGTAGTTAGCATGAACCCAACTTATTTGTATGTTGGATTGTTAATTGCAACACCCCAAATATGAAAAGTGTATCAGACCCACCTAGGAGATTGATGAACTATCCCACCAAGAATATGAAAAGTATATGGGGATTTAGGAGATCGATGAGGGTGTGCAAACTTTAGTCGCACATTGCTTAGGGGGAGGTTGTTAGGATAGTTGATATCCTTTAGCCTCCTTAATATGGTACATCGGGTTTTAAAGCCTTAAGACCTATGACCAAATATGATGATATTATGCCAAGGTTAATGGGGCCAGGGAGTTGTAGGTGGTATCAGAGTAGACACTAACAGTGGGTGGGGCCACAATAGGGACGTTTTGCCTAAAGAGGGAAGAATGTGGCATCTAAGAATATAACAAGTGTATCGGACCTGCCTAGGAGATCTATGAGGTATCCCCACAAAGAATATGGTAAGGGGTTTGGGAGATCGATGAAGCTATCTAAACTTTAATCCTACATCGCCTTAAGGGAGGTTGTTAGGTTAGTTGATAACCACTACCCTTTTTAACATGGTACAATGTGTTTTAAAACCTTAAGGCCCTTGGGCCAATGGGGATAATATTATGCAAGGTTAATGGGGCTGGGACATTAAAGGAGGTATCATACCAGACCTTGACAGCACGTGGGGCCACAATGGGGACATTGTGCCTAAAGGAGAAAAGAATGTGACACCTAAGAATTCAGCAAGTGTACTAGACCCGACTGGGAGATCAATGAGGTGTCCCCACCAAGAATACGGTAAGTATCACGGGGTTTAGGAGATTGGTGAGCGTGTGCAAACTTTAGTCCCACATCGCCTAATGGAAGATTGTTGGGCTAGTTGATAACATCTAATCTCCTTAACATGGTACAATACATTTTAAAGTGTTGAGACCCATGGCCAAAGAGAAAAATATTGTGCCACGGTTAATGGGGTCGAGGCATTACATTGATAATAAAATGAATTGCATCATTTCCATAATGAAATATATGTGACTATTACATAAACCCCATCCCTCATTGAGCTAGTTAGACCTCACACCACATACGTGTTACGTTTTAAATGAACATGCAAGTACTGTGGTACCCATGAACAGTTACACATTCTCTTCTGTAGCGGATTATAATGGGGATTGGTGGACACCAGAGCTCAAGGAATATGATTCGGATTGTGCATGTGATACCTGTGCCTATACTACACCATGAGCCGAGGATGAAGCTACCCATTATCATTTTTGGATATTTTGATATTGTTAGCACTCTTGTGATATTATGGATACGTCTTGTAAACATTTATAATAAATATGTTCGATTATAAGATTGTCATTTTAGTTTTCCTAGAATGAGTTGGTCTTTTGTATATTATTCTTCTACAATGATTTAGTTTGGTTCTATTATGTTATTGTCACACCACACTCCCCTTTATAGGAATACCAGTGGTGTGCATAAGATGCTTACTCGTCTTACACCTCTACCAGGATCTTTGATAGCAATACCTTGACATTCACAGCCACACAACACCGAACCATAAGGACAATTGCAGTGGAATCAAAGTATATAATATAACGGAATATAAATTAACTGGGGTAACATCTAGTGAGAGTACATACCATTAACAGTGTTACGCCATATACAATTATTCATGACTTACATATCATAACTCAAAAGAATACCAATTAGCAATTTGATATCAAACTAACAAAAAGGGGCCACCAAGTGTCTCAAGGTGCTACAAAAGCACAGGTGCCGCAGGCACAGTCTGGATCGTGCTCTTCATCCTCTGACATCCACCAGTCACTAACTCCGTACTTGGGTCAGGAGGAAGTAGAGACACATCCCAACGGCACTACATTACCTGCATCTTCATCTAAAAAGCAACATATACGTGGGGTGAGCACCAACTAGCTTAGTGAGGGGTGGGGGTTCATGTATAAACAATCACATACACAATAATTCATGATATCATGAGTACAAAATTAAACACATAGTCCATGATGTGAATGATGCAATTCATTTGATTATTAAACCACCTAACATATAACTAAGTTGGGTTCTTGCTACTACGATGTATTAAGCTGTATCCTTGATTCCAAAACTCGCACATCGGTCACCTAACGATACAAATCCTAGTCGTGATTAGGAGTCTGTCGGTCCCAGAATGCAACCATTGGTGACCCAAAAAACCCATGATAAATCCCTCCTGGCAATCATGGTATCGAAATCACCATCGGCCATGCCAGACTATTTCCCACCTCCGACAACAATCACATCGTACAGTAGGTGTGGCATTTAAAAAAAGTTCATCGAACATACCACCACTGGGTTATCTAACACCTTACCCCATTTTTGGCAAGGGGATGTAGCATAGGGAATGTCACCTAACCACAATATAATACATGCCTTGCATATTGATATAGTTGGTATGGAATACGATACCATAATCAACCATCGGCCACATTGCATCCATTTCTAAGCCTATCTAGCATACAAACAGTTTGAGTATGGGCTAAACGATACCGAAATTACAATCACTCACAAAACACACCCATTTCTAAGTATAGTCCCAGAGTGCATGATACCAAAATCACCATCGACCACAAAGTGCAATCCACGGCTATATCTAAATCTAATGCATATACTCAATGCATGAATGCAACATGTACACAAAAATCACGGTACTAGAACCACCTCGGCCATACCGAATCCCGTCACACATCTCAACATACATCACATATCATAATTTCCAATTTCATAAACATAATGATTCAACATAGATAACATGTCATGAGATCAATATAATCATTTCAAAAATTAAACAATCATTTGAAATTTCTAACACATGTGAGGAATCTCTAAATATCAAACACTCTCAAAAATGAAAGTCAACCATCCCTCACCTTGGTTGTAACTTGGTTGGATCAACTTCCAGGCGTATCAAATGGTGTTCACTCACTTTTTAACTCGTTGCACCTGCGTGTCTCTATCCTATGTACAAAGGTAATTGGATGTCAAAACGTGTTCGAAACACCCAAGGGGGCCCATAGGGGTAACCCCCAAAGGGTATAAGTACTGTCAAATTCCGACAGCACAGGGAGGTCACTGGAAATATACCGCCAAAAATAGGCAATTTCCATTAGAAATATTAGTCCTGTTTCCGATGGTCCAAACAGAAAGCTCCTAAGAGTCTGGGCCTCATAAAAAATATGCCACCAGATCCAACCCAGGTGTTTTCGATGGCTATTTCTGGTGGATTCCCAGAAATGAGCAAAGGAAATTAGGGTTTTCCAGCTCGGTTCCAATTACCGGGTTTTATTATGTGGATTTCATAGGATATCTCCCTGCCTCCATTTTAAGTCAAATAATCCCGATTTTGTCAAGCCCTTTGGGAGATTTGGCAACAAAACGGTTAAAACCCTAACTACCCATTTGGTCCTAAGTGTTGTCAGAGCTCACCCGGCTTGGTTTGAGCTCGGTAATCACATAGAAGAGTGAGATGCACACTCACCCGAGCTCCGGGCGGTGCTGGGGCCAAGGCTTACCCCTCTAACCCAGTGATTCCCTCCCTTGCACTAGATCATTAGCTACAAATGAGGAAAAAGATTGGTAAGGGAAGTAGCACCTACCTTCGTCAAGAATCCTCCAACGGGATGCGAAGCTGAGGGCTAGTTCAAGCTCCTCCCTTCTCCTCCTTCTTCTTCTCCTTCCTTCTCTTCATTTATCTCCTCTTTTCTCTCCCTCACATGCTTTGGAACAGGTGGGAAGTGAGAAATGAACTCACTTCCCCTTTTATAGTAAGTTATGGACCTAAGGTCCCTTTGGTTGGGCACTTGTCCAATCCAAGTGGTTTATTCCATCATTCGAGACACATGGGCCCACCTCCTTAGACTCATAGGATGTAAAAGTCATGAAGAAGGGTGTTAGAGAGTGAGTGGGTTCATTCGGGATTGGCCATGATGCGGGTGGTGGGGTCCATGGGCATCGAAACCCATTTGACAGCACAATGGGCCATCGGATTCAGCCCAGGTGTTTTCGGTGGCCTTGTTTCTGATGGTCAATGTAGTGTTTTGCCTTGAATGCTTGCTGGCCCCACTTGCTCATTCCATAGGGTGTTCCCCTATTTTACACAAGTACTCTAAACTAGTCTAATTTTAACTTTTGTGATAGATCTTGGACTAGAGATAAAGAGTACCAGTGGGTTTCGTCTCGTGACAGCTTATTGCAAGAAGGGAATGGATGACCCCACTTGCTTGTGCATTTCATGCCAGTTCAACTGGAGAGGATTCAAGCCTTTTGACCCCAAGTGGTTAGTGACCCAACACCTCCCCACCTGGGTTCCTAGCACGTGCTATAATGGCCAAAAGACCATGCACACAATCTAGGGCAACCCCCTATGGGATGATCAAGGGTAGACAGCAAAAAGTCAAGGCATAACACTGCCTTGACCATCGGAAGCACCTGGGCTGAAGCTGATGGCTAATAGGTTGCTAGTTTCGTATGACCTCACATACTCTCCCACACCTTCTCCCATGACTTTACACCCTATGAGTCTAAGATGGTGGGCCCACATATCCCAAATGATGGAACAACCAACTTGAACAGGACAAGTGCCCAGCCAAATGGACCTTAAGTCCATCACTTACTATAAAGGGAGAAGTGAGTACATTTCTCACTTCTCACTTGTCCAAAATCATGGAGGGGAGAGAAGAGAGGTGAGAAAGGAAGAGAAGGAAGGAGAAGAAGGAGGAGAAGGGAGGAAGTTGATCTAGCTCTCAGCTTCGCATCCCACTGTCAGAATCTTACTGGAGTAGGTGTTACTTCCTCCATTACTCTCTTTTCTTCATTTGAGCTAGAGTTTTGAACAAGGGGAGCGAATCACTACATTGGAGGGGTAAGCCTCGACCATGACACCTCCTGGAAGTTGGATGAGTATGTATTTCACTCTCCCATGTGTTTGTCGAGCTCAAACCAAGCCGATGAGCTCTGGCAACACCCTAGGCCAAAATTGAAGTTAGGGTTTCAATCTTCCAAACATCGTATCTCCCTAATGACTTGGTGGAATCGTGATCTCTTTAGCATAAAATGAAGGTAGGAAGACCATCTACAAACTCCATGAAATAAAACCTAGCAATCGGGCTTGAGCTGGAAAGCCCCAATTTCCATAGCTCATTTCTAGTAATCCATAAAAAATAGCCACCATAAACAACCTAGGATGGATCCAAAGGCATATTTCTAGTAAGGCCCAGGCTTTTAAGAGCTCTCAGCCAAGGCCACAAGAAACACTGATATTTCCAATGGAATTTTCATATTTCCAATGGATATTTCTGGTGACCTGCCCAGTACTATCAAAAATTGACAAAACTTGCACCCTTTGAGGCAGACCTCGTGGGTCCCCCTTCAATGTTCCTATCATGCATTGACATCTGATTACCTTTGTACATAGGACAGAGACACACATGAACAACGAGACTGTAAGTGAGTTGATACCCGATTGACGCACTTGGAATTTCATCTATCCAAGTACAACCAAGGTGAGGGATTATTGAATTTATTTTTTAGAATGTTTGATATTTAGGAATTTCTCACATGTGTTAGGAATATAAATGATTATTTAATTATTGACATGATTATATTGATAATTGCGAACATGTTATTTATGATGAATCATTACGTTTATGAAATGTGGAAATTGGTATGCGTTATGTTGAAATGTGGATTGTGAGGTGGGATCCGGTGTTGCCGTCGTGGTTCTGGTACCTTGATTTCTATGTGGATGTTGTATTCATGCATTGTGTACGTGCATTAGATTTAGATATAGTCATGGATTGCACTCTGTGGCCGATGGTGATTCCGGTATTATGCACTCCAGGACTATACATGGAAATGGATACACTTTGTGGTCGATGGTAATTTCAGTGTTGTGTGGTCCATACTCAACTACTTGTATACTACCTTGGCTTAGAAATTGATGCGATGTGCCCGATGGGTGATTTCAGTATTGTATTCCATACTAACTGTATCATTATCCAAGGCATATAGTATATTGTGGTTAGGTGACA
The DNA here is from genome assembly GCF_013358625.1 of Macadamia integrifolia. NCBI lineage: Eukaryota > Viridiplantae > Streptophyta > Magnoliopsida > Proteales > Proteaceae > Macadamia > Macadamia integrifolia. The sequence continues at coordinate 3,782 of NW_024868405.1, read as the reverse complement.
CTTCCTATGCTACATCCCCTTACCAACAGGGGTTAAGGTGTTGGATAACCTACTGGTGGTATGTTCAATGAACCTTTCTGGAATGCCACACCCGTGATATAATGTGATTGTTGCCAAAGACGGGAGTTAGTCCGATGTGGCCGATGGTGATTCCGGTACCGTGACTGCCTGGAGGGGGTTATCAGGGTTTTTTGGGTGACCAATAGACTCCTAATCACAACTAGGATTTCTATTGCTAGGTGACCAATGTGCGAGTTCTGGGATAAGGTTACAACCTAATGTGTCATAGTTGCATGAACCCGACTTAGTTGTATGTTAGGTGGTTTAGTAATCAAATGGATTGCATTATTCGCATCATAGACTATGTGTTTATTTCTGTATTCATAACATTATGATATATATGTGAATGTGTGTGTATGAACCCCACCCCTTACCTAGCTAGTTGGAAGCTCACCCCACGTATATGTTGCTTTTTAGATGATGATGCAAGTACCATAGTACTTCTAGGGTGCGACTCTACTTCCTCTAGAGCCACGTACAGAGTGACTGACTGGTGGATGCCAGAGGCTAAGGAGCACGACTTAGATTGTGTGTGTGATATCTGTGCCTATTCGGCACCTTGAGATGAGTGGTCGTCTTTTGATATTTTGACACCGAATTGTTAATTGGTATTCTTTAGGATTATGTTATGTAAGTTGTGAATAGTTGTATATGGCATAACATTGTTAATAGTATATACTATCACTAGATGTTACCCCATCTCAATTATATTCTGCTATATTATATACTCTGACTCTGCTGCAATTGGTCTTGTGGTTCGTGTTGTGTGGTCGTGTATGTTAAGGTACTATTATCAAAGATCCTGGTAGAGGTGTAAGATGGGTAAGTGTCTTACTCACACCGATGGTATTCCCATTAGGGGGAGCAGGGTGTGACAGCTTGGTATCAGAGCGAGATGGTCTGCCTTAATTCATAATCTACCCGAACCTTGATTTTTAGGGATTAGGATTAAAATAAAAATCTTAAGACAATCAATAATAGAATTGCACAAATTAGGAGACAAGTGTAGGTGTGAAAGCCGTTTCATTATAATAAGAACTTGAATACATAAGCTTACACCAAATTTCTAAATAAAACGTAATCAAAACAAGAAAATCCTAAACTAGCCTAAATTTCTAGGAATTCATAACTGACATAAGCAAAAGACAAGATATAGAAGTGCATCACTAGACTAAAAAAAATATATATTCAACTAGAATCTAAATCTGGCTGTGCCAAAAAATATAGAAGGGAAATCCTAGAGACTACTGAAGGCATGGTGATGCTGCTACTTCTGTTCATCAGTCGGATGCTGCTTCTGGTCCTAATCCTGGCCTTGGTTCTGACTCTGACCCTGTGCTCCAAACCCGGGCATAGGAACTCCAAAGTAGATGACCATTTCCCTCATCTGCCTCTCCATGTTGGAAACCAAACCATCAAGGAGACAGTAGCTCCTATCTACACTCTCTAAGTGGTTGTCCATCCTCCTCAAGATGTTGTTGGTAGCATCCTGTCAAATCATCACATCATTCAGCCCATAACCTCTTGAGCCCTAGAGAAAGAAGCCATTGTGGTCCCTATAGTCCTAGGAATGATGGGGAAAATCTCCTGGAGCAGGTGGCATAACATCATCCTGACCCACTGACCCACCTTCTTGATTGTCCCCATGACCACCTCCTTGCTGGTCCACCACATCATGGGCTGTTACCCATCTTCCCCCTCCTCCTCCTTAGTCACCTCATCCATATTGATGGTCATTTTATTCAGAGATTCTTGGTTGAAGTCAATGACATCAACCCCTAGTCTGTCCTCATCCTCCAACTCCACCCCAGAGTGGTTGAACACTATGGTCAGTAACTTGCTGCAACAGAGATTCTCAGCCCTGCGTTCTTTAGATTTCATTACCATGGTCCACATCAGTAGGTAGGGAACACGGAGTGACACCCCCATATAGACATAGTAGGTGACATACACCTACAATAGGGATACCTCATCATAGTGTCCACTTGTGGAAAGGATGTTCAGCTGGATCATTCTATAAACCACCTTAGGGGTAGATCAGTAGTTGGCAGTACGGTGCCACCCAAAGGCCTCCTTTATTACCATACAGTCCATCTCCTCCTGGACCTCAAAGTTCTAAAACTCATAAGACAAGGTCCTAAGAGGGTAGTAGGTTAACTCCCCCTCATTGGAAATCCTCAAAATCATGGCCAACTCCTCCATATTGAAGGAGATATCAACCCCCTTCACCCTCAAGGTGATCCTCATATCCTCAGTGCCACGGTTCTCGCATTGAAGGTTACAATAGGAGTACCTCACAAGCTGGGGATAGTATAACCTATTCACCTTTAGTATGCGGTACCACCCTAGGGCATCGAATCATTGGAGAATCAGAACCGTCAGAAGTCCCTCACATGCATATATTTTTTGGGGTCAATATTCCTGAACTCAAAGGTCTCCCAATGGTCTTGCTCGACCATGGAATGAAACCAATAGTGATCATATTGCTCCTCCGCAAGGAGAGCCAGTTGTTACTGAGCGGTGGCACGACGGGGTAGAGCACGACATCCAGACATGATCACAAAAGACTAGTACCTAGGGTTTCAGAAATTCAAAGCTAGGTTAGAGAAGAAGTAACCAAAAACCTTGAAAATTAGGTTTAAAGGATGAGAAACTTACTGTGAAAGTGTAAATGGTGGTGATCAGTCACGAAAATGTGTGCAAAGGGCAGGGAATGGCTAGGGTAACCTTACTTGGCTATCTCCTCACCTTCTCCACAAGAAAAATAGGGTTTTAGTGAGTACATAATGAACCCTACACCCTATTCATCGTGTTTAAAGTACACTGGAAACAAGGTCAACGGAAGCACTAGGCTTAATCCGAGGACTATTTTTGGTGAAAATTTTTCAGCAAACAGGACTGATATTTTCGATGGATTTGGCCCTGTTTCTAGTGAACAATACAGGATGGATTACAATTTTTATTTTGTTTCTTTATTAAATTATTTATTCCTATTATGCATGTGCTTGATGTGAAGTCATGTGGGCCCCTCCTATGCATGTTTAACCTTAACATGCTACTTGTACATGCATGTGTGGCTAATGAAAATCCCTCAATAGGAATCATGTCACGCAGGAACACCCGATCCCATTTCCATATGTCACCTCCCATTTCCCCTACCCAGAACCGTGGTAGACCACCCAATGTGTCATTGGCCCCACCCATCCTTACGGCCCAAGATATTGCCTCCATAATGGGCAACATGATGCAAGGAGTGGAAGAACGACATGCTCAATTTATGGCCGAGATCGATGCTTGGATCCAAGCTGCTATGGGAGCCTAAAATGCACTAACCGCATCCCTTACTCCACCAGTACTAGCCCCAATTCCTGCTGGCCCAGCCACCCCACAAACACCTGATGGCATGCAAGGGCAAGTGCAAGAGCAAGTACAAGGACAAGCTCAAGTACACGTGGAAGGGTGGACCGTTCTGACTCAGATGATGGAAAAGTTCCAAAGGCTTAGGCCCCCATACTTCTCCAATGTGAGTGAAGATCAATTGTTGCCATCAAGATGGATTGGAGGTATGGAAAATATTTTTAGGTTGATAGGCTGCACCAACCAGCAAAAGATACTATGTGTGGGCTATCAACTTCAGAATGAGGTAGATGGTTGGTGGAGGGCCACTGAGCCCATTTTCAGTGTAGACATCCTAAACCCCACATGGGAAGATTTCAAAGAGA
>NW_024868404.1:47728-114056 GCF_013358625.1 Macadamia integrifolia | reverse complement strand
AACTTGGGATTTTGACAAGGTTCGGGCCTCGGCACGAACCCCACCCCTGGCATACGATGTAGCATACGTATATACCTTAAAATACGGCTATAATTCATGCTTTATCCGTACATGGCCTTATGGTAGGTGCATGTACACGGCTTGGGCACTCCCGTCTCTTCTGGCACTGGCTCGGACTTGTCGAGCCAGCCGGTGTTTAAGGTCACCCTTGCCATCATAGCCCACAAGGAACCCGCTCTAACTCCCTCTAGTTTGGTTCCTGCACGGTTAAACCGGGTCAACCGCGAAATCAGACCGGGTTTAAAAAGTAGGGTATTTCAATATAAATCCTGTCAAGGTTAGCTAGTAATGTCCTACTACGCCCATTGCATTCTCTTATCATGTAGGAAATAGATGGAGAATAATTAGGAATGCCACAAACTGACTTGTAGAAATTATGTATGGTCTTAGATTATAATATTCCAATAACATATTTTGATCATCGGGAAATGCTTAACTAAGTGGGTTTCGATCAAAGGTGTCCTTTTTCAAAATAAGAATGTGGTTTCCATGATCTGGCATGCATTACTCTAGGGTGATTCTCATTAGGTTTTGCAAAGTACTAGATTACTCACAAAGTCTATTTTGTAAGTTCGGAAGGGAGGATCATCAATGGGGAAAGATTAAGGAAAGCAGAATGACGTGAAATACTTTATAAGAATATTTTCGTTTGGATCATTTTGTTTGTCCCCTGCTCCATGATATGGATTTAACTAAGGACCCAAATCTTGGTTCAACCCATTTGTTGTGTGCCTTTTCAGATGGTGATGCAGATATCATATCAGCTGCTTGTGTGGAGACACTGTATCTATTGTCCGAGGAGTTGTGGACACAGGAGTCCGAGAAGCATGAGCAGGATTGTGCATATGATGATTGTGCCTGTGAGGCACCTTGAGGATGATAGTTATCATTTTCCTTTTTTTTTTTTTGTACATATAATGCAATATAATGGATGTTACCATGTCATCATTTTGTTATCAGCAGCAATGTGTACATATTTACCTATCATTAGTGAAATCACTAGTGTATGGTATTTATGATTATGTATTATGTATGGTATTTATGATTATGTGTCATCTGTTTAGTTGTTCATTTAATTATGTGGCGTTAAAGTATTGCATCAATGATCCTGGAAGGATTGTTTGTATATAGAGGCATGTCTAGGTCACATGCATTCAGGTATGTAAAGGTGGGGTGTGATAGGGGATGCAAGGTTTTGAGGTCAGATCTTCAAAGACGTTGATTGAGGGTGCTCCACAAACGGCCTTCGGAGGGGGGGGGCAACTAGAAGGTTAGGAGGATTAGTCTTGGGGGTAGAAACCATAGACAAAAAACTAGAGATTTGAACAGAAGATCCAACAAGTCAAGGTGTTATAAATGGGTGAAGTTTAGAGGTTTTGAGGGGTAGACATCAGCAGAAAAGAAAATGGCTAAACCCGAGAAAACATAAGGAAAAGAAAAGGGGTGGAGGTGACAGTGGAATATAGAGAAAAGCATAAGTTAGGAAATAAGGAATAAAAAATTAAAAAAGGTAGGGTGAAAAGGTTAGCCAGGCGTGGGGCTTTGGGCATGGGTTGGGATGAAGAGATTCAAAGATCATAAAGACACCACTAATGATCAAGGGAGGGGATAGGGAGCAACCGTTCAGAACCGAACAAGGGGAGGGAGAGGAGAAGAATGTAAGAAAGTAGAAAGCAGAAGGAAAAGATTAAACGAAAAAGGAGTTAAGGAACACATGAGAGTATAAGGGTGTCAATATATAACCGAAACCGATCGGTTATAACCGAACCAAACCACACCATAGTAAATTGATCCGGTTTTGGTTTTATAGGCCATAATTCAGGTTTTGAACTGAACCAAACCGGAAAACTGATAGTTAACTAGCACCTAGTATTAAAGACTTATAGTGTTTTGAATTTTGATGGGTCTCTACGAAAAAAAGAGAGAAAAAAAAAAGACAAAAAAAGCAAAGTACTAACAGAGAAGGGAGCTTCACTTTCACACAATCACACTTTGATTTTCTAATTTCTAAGATCATAGTTAATTATTTATAATATGTGTAATCTTTTACATAGAAGGTATATTATCATTGGAAAAATAAATGTATATTGTTTTAATATTTTAGAAAATTTAATATATGTAGGATTCAGACTAGTTGTAGGATGCAAACCATTTTCTAAAACGACACTATTAACCTCATGTAAATTGGTTGTGAACCGATTAAAAACCGCTAAAACTGAAGCCGGATAAAAACGATTCCGATTTCACCTTATTCCTATCTGGTGCGGTTTTGGTTTCACCTTATCAAAATGTAAATTGAACCGAAACCGAATCGACTAAACAAAACCGCACCGTTTGACACCCCTACGAGAGTATTGAGGGGAAAGGGCATCCATCTTCTCTCTTCAAAGGTTTGTTACCCTTTTGAACTCAAACTTGAGTTCAAAAGTAGATTGCTTAAGCTCTTCCTTGAAATTGCTTGAACGAGAAAATGATTTCATCAAAAGAGGAAAACCATAGTCCTTCAACGTGGAAATCCTTCAAGAGTAAGTTTTTTTATATTTCTCATTATAAATGCTTGAAAAGGAAATAAAGACATCTTAGGACCGAAACTGAAAACCACACCAAAATCGGCCGTTTAAAACTAAATCAAACTTAACCGAAATAAATTGTCTTAGTTTTGGTTTCAGAGTCTAGAATCTTTTCTCGGTTTGGTTTGGTTCGATTTTTTTTTATGACTAAAACCATTAAACCGAACTGAATTACATATTTTCTAACTAAATGAGAAATCGGGTAAAATTATATGACTTTTTACTATTTCAATCAATGTGGATGATATTTTTTTTTTCCGTCTTAATGTTAAAAAAAAAAAAAAATGGTGGATTATGACTCTAACAAATAAGTATTTTTTGTTTGTGAATATGTAAAAATTTGGTCCAAACACCTAAAATAGGACATAAAACTGATATGAAATCCAATTGAAACCAATTAAGGAACCAAATATGAAACCAAATAAAAAATGACCCAGACCTAACCAAGGTCCTCTTTGGTATCATTGTTCTTTTTTATTTTTACCTATTTAATAAAATCATTAATGAAAATCATTTTTTATCAAAACATAAAGTGATTTTTTGGATAACTACTTGAGAAAAATGGTTTTTTGTGAGAAATAGTTTGGTATCCTTATGTGCAAAATGATTTTTTGAAGAAATGGGTGAAGAGATGTTCCCTTCACCCGTCTTTCTTATAACTGTCTTTCTCCACTTTGAACTGAAAAAGAGGGGGCAAGGGGCTTGGATTTCTAAATTACAAAGCAAATGACTACTTTATCCCTCTATATTGGGACTTTAAGCACATGCTCATTAAAGTTCAATGCAAAATAATTGAAAATCAATTTTGGCCAAAACACATACATGACTCTTGATCTCTTTTTGTTTTTGTGTTTTATCAATTTTTTTTTTTTAAATAGAAACAAACTCCATAAATGATACCAAATACAACCAAAACTATTTTGGTGAACAAAAATAAAAAGAAAATGATACCAAAGAGGGCCCAAGTTAGTTTGGTTTTGGTTTCTAAAATTTACTTTATCCTCGGTTTTAATTTTTACATTTTTATCTTGAACCGAATTAAAATCAAACAGAAATATTAGAAGCCTAACTAATTGACATCTTTACTTGACATTGGCCATAAGGATAGACCTTTTAGCTCCTTTCGAAGATCATGACCAATCTTCTAGTTTATGTGTTTGTTATGGAATAAAATGTCAAATGAAATTTCAATGTCCTTACTTTTTTGGTAAAATTTCAATGTCCTTGAAAAAAAAAAGAAAAATGCATACAAATGCTTACAAGTTCAAGTGATTCGTCACACGGGTTTTCATCATATAAGTAAAGGAGGCGGCCAATTCAGGGAGGATTAGAGAAATTGGATCCTACACGTACATTCATGTCACTCAGGTGCCGACACTGCCTACCTCTATGCCATTTAAAGGGAGAAAAGAGGTGTGCATATGTGCCGAGGATTCATCCTCGGGATCGGATGGGGGAGGGGGCTCTACAAATAAAGACGCGGGAATATGGTCATGGAGAAGAATTCCAATTCAATTTGATCATATTACCATGAACCGGACTGATAGATGTCTAGATGCACTTAAAACCTAAGTGATCAATGACCATGAGTTGCCCATTGTTCTGCTTGAAGGATCAGACCTAAACAGAATTTAACGAGTATATATCTTCTACAGCGAGCAGAGAGAGTATTTGGACACGCATCCTAAAAGCTTTCAATTAGCCGATGTTCACTACACTGATGCAACATTGTTTTCACATGAATTTAACCATCGAAAGGTGATGGTTAGTTTTTATTTATTTTTAGAGTAAATATCACTCCCCTCCCTTGAACTATGGTGAAATATCAATTTGACCCCATATTTTTCTGAAAATATCACTCACCTCCCCTACAACTAAAATATTCTATCTAACGACCCCAACCATTAGAAATCATTGTTAAGTCAGCTGATTTTTGTTTTTTCATAATACCCAAAATACCCCCTATTTGTGAAATGTACAAGAGACCCTTAATGAAAACTCCATTCTTCTCGCCTTCCCCTCTGTCGCTGAAACACATTTGGTTACTGAAATTTGTCGCTGAACCTAATGAGAAGGAGAAGAAGCTTGAACGACGAAGTAAGCATTGGCTCTATCTTCATTTCTTTGGGTTTCCCAAATCAATTTCCTATACAGAGACAACACTTCACCGTCTCTTGGATTCGCTAAAATCGCTCTTCCACAATACTCTTCAGCTCTCATTGCATCTTTCTATTGTATTAATATAAGTATTTATTATATATTATAAAGTTTTGAAATTATGACATGTCCCCTTGTTTTTACTTTTTACTTTTACTTTCACTTTTAATTTTTGGGTCTTGAGCTGAAAAGTGTTGGAGGAAGTTTTTGAATGAAAAATTCAAAAAACACAAAAGCATATGAATCTATATACCATGTGTTCATATAAAAGTTTGTTGCCTCTGTATAGGTAGCACCCAACCCATATGAATCTATATACTATGTGTTCTGTTAAGTAGAATACATACATTTTTGGCATTTTCCTCTCTGTTTTCCCCCTCATTCTGTGTTCTCTGTTTTTTGAAAGTTGCATAAACAATGTTACAAAACCTTGCTCAGTGAGCCTAGTCTTCCAAAATCTTAGTACACCGGGTTGCTTTATCTTAGAGGTAAAATACATGATGATATAGGGGCGTTTCAGACCCTAATCTTCCTCTTCAAAAGAATTAGAGTCTTAGTATAAACAGACAGATCACAGGGTTGATACATGATGATATAGAAGCATTTCAGACCCTAAGAAGAGTGTCTTCTGATATGACTTAACCCACCTTGGTTCGCTTGCATCAACGTCAGTGCACCAAAGATTCTTCTGCTTCATAACTGAAATATTGCCATCTGTACAATGGTCTTACACAAGTACCATTTTTTAACACTTTCTAAATACTGCCATCTGTACAATGGTCTTACACAGGTACCATTTTCTAACACTTGTTAGGACTCTTATGTGGGCTTGACTGATATTGATTGACCCATTGGGTCCAAGAGAATAAGGACCACTCTAATTAGGAAACTTCTAGCCCTATTCTATTGTGGGAATGGAATAGGGTTTAGGAATTCTATTATATATAGAATACTGACAGTCCCTGCAGCTATTACTTTTTTCATAATAATATTTGGGAGCACTGCTTTCCCACAGAGCTAGTGTAGAGACAGAGAGAAGATCCCATAGTAAGAGGCTGCAGAAGATCTCAGTAGAAGGACCCATATTGCGTGGTTCTTTATCATAGTTCGTGGTACAAGCGTCAACCTTGATTTAGGGACTTTATTCACGCTCAACGGGTATGTGATTGATTTCTTACCATTATTCATTCTTGTATTCTATATACTATACGTAATTCAAATGATTCTAGGATTTAGAATCACTAACAATTGGTATCAGAGCCTACACTATGGTATTAGAATCAAGAAATTATGTAAAAAAAAAAAAAGATTTGGGTTTCAATTTATGAAAATCATTATTTTACTCTCACTTAAAGATCTCGTATGGGAAAACTTTCTTCACGGAAGTTGTAGAGCACGAGAAGACGATCGCGGTTGTATGTCGCACGTCACCGAAAACCTCTGGACACGCCGGCATGTGCCACCAGAAATCAGATATCGGAGGAGAGAGAAAAAAAAGGCGACGAGTCATCGCCGGGTCAACTCGGAAACCCTACCTAGTTGACCCGGGATGCAGTGGGTCAACTCATGACCAACTCGGTCAAAGGTTGACCGGGTCGTTGACCCAAACTTTGACCCGGAACTAATTTGCCCGAACCGGTTGGATTGGATTGATTTTGATTCAAAAAAAAAAAATAGTAACTTCAAATGGCTCGTACGGGAAAATGGTGAATAATTTTTCACCCTGGTTTTTTGCGTTGAGTCCAGTTTTTCGTGCTCTTCGTTTTGATATATTATGAGCCTAGTTTTGATCAACTTTTATGATCTATTTTGTATAAGTTACAAGTATGGGTGTTTAATGATTCTTTATAATTTTCCTATTAATTGGAAGAAATGAAAGAAAATCAACTTATACATTACTTGCATATCAGAATATGAACTTGTTTATTCTTGGTAATGTAGTTCATGCTTTTGTTTATGAATATTTTTTTATTCATGGTTAAACAATCCCACTTTTAGCTGCCGGAATGAATTTATAGACTATTACAGTAAGATTGGGTGGAATCCACCAAAGTGGTAAAGTTCAACCTTATTGTAATAGAATACAAATCAAAGGTCTTCTTTGTCTGAAAAAACAGAGAATAATGGTTGGTAGCAAGGTTGCTAATGTTCACCCAAAGGTGACATTATCAAAGAAAAGTTAAAGCAAGAAAAAAAAAAAGGGATTTCTCAACCTAGAAGATGCTGTCCATCCAAAGATGGCGGTACTTTTCGAAAGTTAGAAGAAGTCTCGCAGTAATAGCAGAAACTTGAGTGGACCAGTATGTTTCAGACCCAAAGGTCAGAAATGTAGTTCCGTTTGACACTCATGAAGTAATTGATACTTGAGCATGTAATGTTTAATTTAGTTAATTGTTACATGCTTATTCTTTTACATATATGTCTGTATGTTGAATAGAATATTCTTTATTAAAATATTCAACAGGATGTCTTCTAGTTTTGGTGTACTTGATATTCCTAAGCTTACTGGGGATAATTTCAACAAATGGCTGGAAGACTTAGAGGTCTACATGATTCTCAAGGACCTAGACCTGTGTACTAGGACCACCAAACCAGCTGAACCTACTGCAACCAGTATCCAAACTGAGAAAGGGGATTATGACAAGTGGGTCACTGCAAATAGGAAGTCCTTGGCTGTTATTAAAAGTGCCTTGCCTGAGTCTATCAAGGATAGTGTTACTAAAAAGGATATTGCTTCTGAGTATTTGGCTGCTATAAAAGCTAAGTTTGATAGCTCTAAGAAATCACAGGCTCACGATCTCATGAGCCAATTGACTGGGGCTAGATTTGATGGAGTAGGAAGTGCTAGAGAGTATATACTGGAACTGGTTTCCCTAGGAAACAAGATCAGAGGTATAGGTATTAACTTTGATGATGACTTCGTGGTCACCATTGCCTTGAATTCTCTACCTGAGAGCTACAAGACTCTTAAGACTACTTATAATACATTGAAGGATAAATGGGGTCTTGATGAATTGATCACTATGGTAACCTAGGAAGAGGGAACAATTAATAGGACCAAAGTTGAAAGTGCTAATCTTACTCAAGGTAAGACTTCATCATCTATGGGACCTAACAAAGGGGTCAAGAAGTTCTTTAAGAAAGGAAAATTGACTCCATTTAAAGGAGGGAAAAACAAGAAGGGAAAGCAAAATTTCAAAGAATCTGGGGTACAAAAAGACATGAGTGGCATAGAGTGTTTTTGGTGCAAGGCCAAAGGACACATGAAGAAGGATTGTTTTAAGAGGAAGACCTACCTTGAGAAAAAGAAGGATGATGGTATGAATCTATCCTTAGTATGTTTTGAATCTTGCTTGATTAATGTACCAATTGATTCATGGTGGTTAGATTCTGCGTCATCTATTCACGTCACTCATTCCTTGCAGGGGTTCCTAAACAGGAGGGTGCCAAGCAAGGATGAAGTGACGGTGTTCGTGGGCAATGGAGCTAGAGTTGAAGTGGAAGCCATAGGAACTATTAGATTATTTTTTCATTCAGACTCATTTATTGATTTGAAGGATGTTGTTTATGTTCCCTCTATGAGGAGGAATTTGATTTCAGTTTCTAGACTTTGTTCAGATGGTTATTCTGTTAATTTTAATCAAGTTGGATTTTGTTTATTACATGATTCTATCTCTATTGGTAGTGGTACTCTTGTTGATGGGCTTTATAGATTGAATTGTAATTCTTCATGGGTTCTGAATGTGGGAGTGAAGCGGTCTCTGATTGATGAGAAATCCTCTATGTTGTGGCATAGAAGGTTGGGTCATATTTCAATCAAGAGGATGAAAAGATTGGTAAAGGAAGGGATATTAAAAGATATTGATTTTCAGGACATGAAAACATGTATAGATTGCATTAAGGGAAAGATGGCAATCTCCAGGAAAAAGGATGCTACTCGCAGCATTGAAGTATTAGACCTCATTCACACTAACATCTATGGGCCTTTTACTGTCCCTACACTCACTGGGCACCGTTATTTCATAACTTTTATTGATGATTGGTCAAGATATGGGTATGTCTTCCTTATCAGTGAGAAATCTAGTGCTCTAGATGTTTTCAAGATTTTTAAAGCTGAAGTTGAACTTTTCCACTCCAAGAAGATCAAAGTGGTCAGATCCGACAGGGGTGGAGAATATTATGGGAGAAGTGGTGATTTTGAGCAGTTGCTTGGTCCTTTTGCAAAATTCTTGCAAGAACATGGGATAGCTCCTCAATATTCCATGCCTGGAACACCTCAACAGAATGGAGTAGCTGAAAGAAGAAATCGTTCTCTGAAAGACATGGTCCGTTCTATGGTGAGCAATACAACCTTATCAGAATCCTTATGGGGAGAGGCACTTAAAACTGTTGTTTACCTTCTCAATAGAGTGCCAAGCAAATCTGTGAATAAGACTCCCTATGAACTCTGGAGTAGCAGATACCTAGCCTTAGACACTTGCAAGTGTGGGGATGTCAAGCAGAAGCCAAAGTCTTTAACCCTCAAGAAAAAGTTTTTGATTCAAGGACTACAAGTTGCTATTTTGTGGGATACCCAGAGAGGTCTAAAGGGTATAGATTCTATTGTCCTGGTCCAGGACACAAAATTGTAGAGACCACTCATGCTAGATTTGTTGAATGCAATGAAGAGTCTAGAACTCCTCGTAATTTCTCTTTTGAAGAAGGGGAGTATAACACTCCTGAAATAGCACCTGTTGAGTTGAGAAATTCACTTATTGATCTCAATTCCATCATGTCTGATGATACAGTCACTCAAACTCTAATTGAATATGATTTGCAAGTTGGGACAGATATTGCTATTGCAGACCCACTTTCACCTCCTGACACTGCTAATATTGGTAGGCTTCCACCTGAACCCATAAGGAGGTCTACTAGAGTGCGCAAGCCTTCTCTGCACTCTGATTATGTTTCTTATTTGAATGGGTGTGAGTTTGACATAGGACAAGAAGAAGACCCTATTACTTTTCTTCAAGCAGTTAATCATAAGCATTCAGACAAATGGGTAGAAGCAATGAAGGAAGAGCTGTTATCCATTAGCAACAATGGAATATGGGAATTAGTGCAAATTCCAAAGGATTGTAAGGCTACTACATCTAAGTGGGTTTTCAAAACCAAGACAGATTCTCAAGGTAGAGTAGAACGCTACAAAGCTAGACTCGTGGCAAAGAGTTTTACTTAGCGAGAGGGAATAGATTACAAGGAAACCTTCTCACCTGTCTCATCAAAGGACTCATTCAGAATTATCATGGCCATTGTTGCCCATTTTGACCTAGAGTTACATCAGATTGATGTGAAAACAGCAATTCTGAATGGAGAGCTGTCCAAGAAGGTGTACATGAGACAACCTGAAGGTTTTGAGGAAAATGGTAAAGAGGACTTTGTTTGTATGCTGAAAAAGTCTCTTTATGGGTTAAAGCAAGCATCTTGACAATGGTACTTAAAATTTGATCGAGTTGTGACTTCTTTTGGTTTTGTAGAGAATCCAATCGATCAGTGCATAAATCTGAAACTCAGTGGGAGTAGTTTCATCTTTCTTGTGCTCTATGTGGTTGGCTAGCAGCAACAAAACCTTATTGATGGAGACCAAGGGTTTTCTTTCAGAAAACTTTGAAATGAAGGACATAGGTGAAGCAAGTTATATGCTTGGAATCGAGATTAGTCGTGATAGGCCGCGGGGGTTACTTGGGCTATCACAACAGGCATATCTTGATAAAGTTTTAAAGAGGTTTAACATGTCTAAATGTTCTGGTGGTGAATCACCCATCAGTAAAGGAGACAAGTTGAACAAACAACAATGTCCAAAGAATGATATTGAGAGGAGCTCAATGAATGACAAGCCTTATGCCTCTGCCATTGGAAATTTGATGTATGCACAAGTTTGTACTCGCCCTGACATTGCCTTTGCAATTAGTGTACTTGGCAGGTTTCAATCTGATGCTGGTTTGGCTCATTGGACTGCAGCCAAGAAGGTCATGCGCTATTTACAGCGGACAAAGGACTTCAAGCTAGTTCAGTAAATCAGAAAAATTTAAAGTTGTGGGATATTCTGACTCGGACTTCAGTGGGTGTACTGATGATAGAAAGTCTACCTCTGGATACATTTTTGTATTGGGAGGAGGAGCTATTTCTTGGAAGAGTGCAAAGCAAACTATTTTAGCTTCATCCACTATGCAAGCTAAGTTTGTGGCACTTTATGAAGCTACCAAGCAGGCAGTGTGGCTGAGGAATTTTATATCTGAACTGAAAGTTGTAGATTCCATCTCTAAGCCTTTGCATTTGTGGTGTGATAATATTTCTGCTGTTTTCTTTGCAAAGAATAACAAGAGATCTAGCAGCTCCAAACACATTGAGATTAAATATCTTGTGGTTCGCGAGAAGATCAACGCTGGGGAGATCGTTGTTGAGTATATTATTACTGAAGAGATGGTTGCTGATCCTCTGACCAAAGCTCTTCCAGTGGGAATTTTTAAGACTCGTGTTTCTAACATGGGTGTGATGGAATCTTTTGATATGCTTGTTTAGTGGGAGTTTACTTATCCATAGTGGTATTATAATAAGCATTATTTTGTTAGATCATACATTATGAGCACAATCTATATTGAGGATGTTTACTTTCCAATATAGTGTTCATTTATATTCTCTCTCATCGTATTGTTGTATGATTATTGTGGTTTACTTTGACATGTCACAGTTAATGGCGGTGTTTAGTCAAGTTTCGTGATTTATGGCGGTATTTAGCCTAAATCCATGGAGATGGTTGTTAACCATAGGCTGTATGCCAAAGTGAGATATTAATACAAGAAAATGACGGTTTGCCTAAGTATTGATTAATATCAAAGTTCTCTACCTGTGAGGTTTTCAAGGTAGGCTACTCTTTAGATCAGGAACGGACCTATAAGGAAGGATATATCTTATGTGATCACAGTTATGATATAATTCCTTATATTTATGTTTCCAGGCGATTTGAATTGATAATTTTCTGTTGTCTGTAACATTAGATAGTTATATGCCGTATATTGAGGTGTATTTTCTGCTATTGTTCAACAATGGAGATTATTGATTGGATCAAAGTTTGTTTTGAGTGGTATTCAATCTTGGGATTATTTGGCCAGATGTCAATGGGAAGACATCAATATCAGTGTAGCCCAAGTGGGAGATTGTTAGGACTCTTATGTGGGCTTAACTGATATTGATTGACCTATTGGGTCCAAGAGAATAAGGACCACTCTAATTAGGAAACTTCTAGCCATATTCTATTGTGGGAATGTAATAGGGTTTAGGAATTCTATTGTATATAAAATACTGACGATCCCTGCAGCTATTACTTTTTTTATAAATATTTGGGAGCACTGCTTTCTCACAGAGCTAGTGTAGAGACAGAGAGAAGATCCCATAGTAAGAGGCTGCAGAAGATCTCAGTAAAAGGACCCATATTGCGTGGTTCTTTATCATAATTCGTGGTACAAGCGTCAACCTTGATTTAGGGACTTTATTCACGCTCAACGGGTATGTGATTGATTTCGTACCATTATTCATTCTTGTATTCTATACACTATAGGTAATTCAAATGAATCTAGGATTTAGGATCACTAACAACACTTTCTCTACCTATCGAAACAAAGCAATCAACACATCAATACAAAGAAAACCTGAAATCGAAGTTGAAATATTGATCGATTTAAGATCAAAATACTGGAATTCGTAGTATCTGATGTAAGAATTGACCACAGTTCCTTTACAGAAGTGGATCTCCAGGGTTAGATTTCAACATTTTTTTATAATAATCACCGTTTTCTTCTGATCGGTACAACCTCCGATGTTGCCGACCTTCATTCCTTTGCCAACGGCGAAGTTAGATTTTTCAATCACAAATACGTTCCACGACATTCCACAGTGATCCACATCACCATAGTAGATCTCTTCCTCCTCATCCTCCTCCTCTCCCAGAATATTAGCCGGAAAAGAGCGAGATCCGACACCTGATAACTTAGAAAACCTATCGGAAATTTACCTCGATCCCACACCTTTTGGATGCGGCCCTCATCCGTGGGTCAGCTTGGTTACCCTATCCAAAAAACCCAAATTTTGTTTCAGTTGACCTTGATTAAGAAGTTCCAAATCCTTAAAAGGTGCTGATGAAGCTTAATATGAAGAAGTACCTCATGATAGTCAATAGTTCCGACAGAGTCGATTTTGAACTTGGATTCAAGCCCTCTTCTCTCGATAATCTCCCTGATGACGGCCTCAGCAGTTGGGGTTCTGCAGATGTTTCCGAGGCAGACAAAGAGCACAGAGAAAGGTCTGGTCTCTTTCTCTATTTCTGTTGAAGGTGTAGAAGCCATCGCTGCTTTCACAGGTCTAAATGAACGAGGGGAAGAGCTGAGATTGCTTTTGTAGTGGATGCTTGTAGGAAAGAAGGGATTAAGCTGAGGAGGAAGAAGAAATGGGTATTTTGGAAGAAGGGGTCGAGGAGGAGGAGAAGCGTGGCGACATTGGAGAAATGGACTGTCGACTACTATTCTACTGTATACCGCACTCCAAATGCAGCGGTGGAGGCGTGAACCGGTGACGAATCGGTCCTGATTAGAGTAGCTCTCATTACGGAACCCGAGAGAAAGAGAGAGAAGAATGGGGAACAAATGAAGGCTCTCTTCGATATTTCCTAAATAGGAGGTATTTTGCGTATTATAGAAAAAAATCAGCTAACTTAACCGTGATTTCTAATGATTTGAATCGTTAGATAAAGTATCTTATTTGTAAGAAAGGTGAATGATATTTTTGAAAAAGTGCGGAGTGAAATTGATATTTTACCATAGTTTAAGGAGGGAAGTGATATTTACTCTTATTTTTATTTTTTTGGTAAATAAAAGGTGTTGTTAGTTGACCGCGCTCTGCATTCTTCCAGAGAATCCCCTTATGACCTGACCGTTACCTCGTTGCGTATACTACTTGTCATTCTGTCGAATAACCGACATCCCGTCCTCTCCCTCTCTCTGAGACTTTTAAAACGAATCGGAAACAAAATTCGTATAACCATTCTTGCTTTGTTCTTTTTTGTGATTCAACCCGTTAGGTTTCGCTCCGTCCCTGTCTCAAGTCTCTTCCATATTCCCTCCATTCCAATCTGAAACAAAGAAAAGGGAAAAAGTCGCATAAACGAAATCGCTTTGAAGTTTCCGTGAGTCGCTACAAGAGTTGAGACGAAGACGAACACCTGTAAAAGTAAAACCTCTCCCGGGTTTTCTCCTCCTCTAATTATTTGTATCCTGATATCTGGATTGCAACTTCGTCAGATGCTCTGGATTTGGGACCCATAGTTTGAACCTTTCTGGTTTGCAGATTCGGTTCTTGAACTGTAGAACTAGGGTTCGAGAGGTTTTGGGAGAACCAGTGCTTTCCCATGGTATGTCCTGATGTTGACTTCGAACTCCAATTGGTTGGAAGATCTTCCTGCTGGCGATGACTTTGCCGGTGATAACTCGGACAGTTTCTCAATTGATATCGATCAATTATATGCCATTCTTGGAGAAAGTTCTGATCCGTTGCTGGACTCCTCGCAGGTACGATCAGTTCTGTTTCACTTAAAATTATTCCATTGGTTCCAGATTGGTATTAACCGTAATCTGTTCCAAATTCAGTGTGCTGTTTACTGTCTTCTCATCCATTAGGTCCCTGCGGAGGAAGATAACTAATCATGTTTAAAGAGTAGGGGAAAATAGGATCAAGAATTCACAGGGATGATATTGATCTCCTTCACATGGGTCTCAGTAGTCGAGACCAGAACTAGAAAACAAAATGTGGGAGTGAGAAGCGGTTGAGTACTTGAGTTAACAAAGATGCTTGCTCATCAATGAATCTGCACTATAATATACATTTGGGAGGACGGGAAATTTTAACATATTATGCCATTATTTCACATATATGAAGGAGTTATTAAAGGTCGAAATTGGCACAGTTTTTACTATTTACAAACTTAAAGACTTGTGAGCATGAAAACTGATGATAGTTCCTTCTTTTGTCCCTTCTGCTTCTTCTTCTTAATTACTTTCTTTTTTTGGTTTGCCTGCTTGGATATTTAGATCCAGTGGTGGATAATACCTGAGAGACCTTTGACTAGTAGTTCACCGATTGTTTGTGTTATTTCACTTACTATTAGATGATGGGCAGAACTAAGGTTTTCTTATACTTCTTTTTAGCACTTTTTAGCTGATTATGTATTACTTTAGTATTTCTTTGAAAAAAAAAAAAAAAATGTAAAAGGCCAAAATTGGACATAACAGACTACTATGCACTTCCTAAAGGAGTTGGTTGGCTACACTTCAAGGTTTTTTTTGTGGAAGCTCTTCTTAAAGGAAGAATCACAATGAATAATTGTTTAACCCTGTGGAGGCTTTAATTGACTTACCAGAGAAGTAACAATCAAGATGGGTAGTGAGGTTTGTTGAAATGGTTGGACATCTTATCCGTAGAAGTGACTTTGGAGATGTATATTGCTGTATGGAAGCACTCAATCAAATTGGAAACCTAATTGTTGACCATTAATTTTATCAGATTGTAAATTTTAAATTTAATATTTTTTTAGGTCTGAATCTAATTTTATGCTAATAATTTTTTCATTTTTAGTTGTTTTTATATTTAATCTGGGAAGGGCATGATGGGAATGGTTACCTTGCCATGCTAGCAGCAGGGTCTCTTCATCTGTCATGCAGCTGCTCCAGTGGCACCTGCAAAACAGAGGAAGGTTACCCTTTACTTCCAACTGATTTTCCAAATTTCAATTTGAGAAGTACTTAGCTTTCTGGAAAAAGCAAATCCTCTTTTGGGGCTATTTTGACCTAAATGTCAACATTCAGATCACATAACATTACTCAAATGCATAGTGGGTTGTATGGTTGAGGTAGGTATGGTGCTGGTAATTTGACATGTCCGCATAAATGGATTCCTTGACCTATCAAATGGTCTTGACTGGCCACACCTGTCCTCACTGTGGCTAAAATAGAGCTTCCTATCTTAAAACCTCTTATTGGTCATATTAGGATCTATGTTTTTTTCTCAGTTAGATGAAGTAAATTTGATTTTTGAGCCGTTAGAGCTGGAAACATGGCATTGATGAACAATTCATATTCTTATCCATAACTACTGGTTTTAGGGTAAGGGATATATCTCCTTGACATATGGACCAAATTAAGATTGTGTGGGTTTGGGGACCCAAAAACCTTTAAGCAATGAAATTGGATGTTGTGGGAATTGTTAAAAAACCAAAAAGAGGGAAGAGAGGTGGAGGAAATGGAAAAATGTTATTCCCCATTCTCTAGAGTGAGGTTTGGTTTTTGGCAGCAGTTGAAGTAATGGAAGAATGTTTACTGTCCAACAAGGAATAGAGATGAAAATCTTAAACAGAAGGGAAGAATTAAGGCTTGTTATAAATAATGAAATTTTCTACGTTGTGGCTTGGAACATCTGGGTGTTAAGGTTGGCTGCATGCTAGGGTTGAGGCTATAGGTGCTAGGGCTTTAATCGGGAAAAGGGAAAAGGTAATCTGTCAAAGGATTTGAGGTGTTTGGTGGTTGGACTGGTATGATTTATGGAGAAAAGTTGCTGAAACATTTACTGATTAAAAAGCAGAGGAAGAGAAGAAGTAGAAAATTTTTGGACTTCTGCCGACTCCAATAGCTGATAAATTTTATGGATATAAAATATGACAGCGTTGGAACTGAGTATACTATTACCAATTTAAACCCAATGAAATGACACCATGTTGGAACCATGAAGCTCCCAAGTGGAGCTCATTGAGATGAATTATGAAACAGCTTATATTCTTACACGTAAGGTCTCAATGCTCTCAAAAAGTCTCAAGGGGCAGCACAATTCCCATTGGATGGTTATGTGGCGGTGGACAATTCTCATCATTATTTGGGATATCCACCAAGTTTGGAACTAGAAATATCTGTGGACTTGCCTTTGGTCTCTTTTGTTGCCTGGACTTGAAATACAAATTGACATTCAGTTATGTACTAAAGGGTTGATTCTGGAGGGGAGATGTGAAGATTTTTGAAACCGGATAGAAATATATACAGAGGACAGGATTTTTGCATTTTATAAACCTAACATGAGGGCATCAGAGGTTATGGTCTGATGATTAGCAACACCTCTTTTGAGTTTTGAGTTGGAAACACACACACACACACACACACACAAACAAAAGGGAGGATTTCCAAGATGGTACACATGGATTTTTTAGAGCAGATAGGTTAAATATTATGGGTTTACTGCAATTTTGATTAAATTTAATATATTAAGAATCTCAATCTTAAGATGGAGGCATATGAAGTCAACCAAACCATATAAATACCAACCGTGAAATTTTTACGGTTTTAAATTCAATCATTAACCATTTATCCAGGAGCTGGTTAGAAGAATCCATCTGTTATAGTCACATGCAATGCTCAGCTATAACATGATCTTTTTTCTAGGCCTCAGCTGTAACATTACTGAGGTACATGTAATGTTCAATATTTCTGATACTTGGGAGGTCTAAAGAGCAGTAAGAAAGAAATGGACTTTATTCGGATATTAGACAGAGTAGATCAGTTTGAGAGGAATTTTTGAGAAAAATTTAGTGGACATGCAGTGAGGGAATGGTTTGACGGTAGATATTGAACTGAGAGGATTGAGCTGGTGTATCCGTGTATATACATAGGTGTTTTCATCTGAGGGAAAAGAGGTCTCAAATTTTCATTTGCAGAATGATGTCCAAATGTTTAATGGGAGCTGATTGCTGTGTTGCTTTGTCTTCCTCTTCCTTTTGGGAGCTTTTAGAAGGCTTACAGCTGACAAAAAGTTGAGTGTTATTACTCTTCTCTGTTTGATGTTCCCCCATGAAGACAAGCCAGATTAAAAGGTTGGCACAGTATATTTTCAGATGTGGCTTCAACCTGCAGCAATCAATTATGAGCAGGCTTAGTTAAGAGGTTAGACCTTCAATGAATGTTTCCAAAATGCTGATCTTGAATCAGGTGTATGACTGCGTTTCTTTTATATGTTTGTTTTGAATTTGTGTGACAGTTCTCACTTCCATCTATCTTATTGTGCTTGTGGATTGGAGAAGTGCTAGTTAAGATATGGTTATTCCTTGAAAAGAAAACTCCTTGGTATTTTGCAACTCACGCTAGATGTTTGGGGGTTGAAAGTTCCATTTTCTCATATGGCAATGTATCTTCCAGCACAATGAGCTGAAACATTGATGAACAATATGGAAAACCTTATCTGGAGACACTGAAAAAGGGTTCTATCATCAGGACAGAATAATTTCATAGGTTTTAAACCTGAACCGGGCATCAAACCAAAAATGCATTTGGTTCCGATTTTCTTGAGTTTTAACTGCCGTGGTTCAATGAAAAAAAAAAAAAAAAAAAAAAAAAAAGAAGAATGAAAAAAAAAAAAAAATAAAATAAAAAGAAAGAAGAAAAAATTGATAATACAAATATTAGTAATAATAGTAAAAAGAAAAGGAACACAGACACATAACAACCTTGTAAAATCCCACCTAAATGGGGTTGGCACATGGATCCTTACCCTCTAAACAGCTCTATTCGAGGTCATACTTCAGACAAGACCTAAACTATGCATGTCTTCTCTCACTACTTTTACGATTATTTTAGGCCTGCCCTTAGCTCTTTTAGTTCCTTCAATCTTAAATCAGATCACTCCTCCTTCTTGTGCATCCCAAGACCTCCGTTGAACATGACCATGCCATCTCAAACAACTTTCTCGGATCTTATCATGTATCGGGGTTGGGAAAACTCCTTGATCAAATGTGAGGAATGCTTGGTCTGTCAATGTGACAACCCCTTTATTTATAATAAGTGACTTACATGTACAAGTACTATAATATCCTTAAGTAATATCCTCAAGGACATATTTAACCTTATACCCATATTACAACTCTCCCCTCAAGTTGATGTATATATGTCACACATCCCCAGTTTGCACACCATAGGATGAAATAATTTACTACATAATCCCTTGGTGAAGAGATCTGCTAGATATTTTTCAAAATGGACAAAGGGAAAGCAAACCAGCCCTTGTTCAAGTTTCTCCCTAATGAAGTGACGATCACTCTCAACATGCTTGGTGCGATCGTGCGGAACTGAATTGTGAGCAATACTAATGGCAAAGTTACTATCATAGTCCAACATCATAGGTAGTAGAATAGGAAGAGCCAAATATTTCAGGAGTCCTTGAAGCCACATCAGCTCACAGATGCCATGAGACATGATGCGAAATTCAGCTTCAACACTAGATCGAGCCACTACAACTTGCTTCTTATTCCTCCAAGTAACCAAGTTTAATGTAGAGCTAGTTTACACTAGGTAAATAAGCCCCAATAAGATAAACACCCCTCAATCAATATTAGTTCTGATTTCAGACTTGGGGACATTGTAAAGCAACAACAGATCCTAAAAGAAGGGTTGAACTGAAACTCATAAGTGGATGGATGTTTGGACTGTCAAACCTGGTCAAAAGAGCCCACAGAATACTGCTGTAGGTTCCTAAACAGTGGTTGAATCAGACCTCAGAAAGGATGAGAGAACCAACAATTGTCCCTGACACATTTAAGGTTTCAACAGAGTAAGGGAGAAATCCTGTGGCTTCCTCTGGAGGGATTCAACAGTC
Organism: Macadamia integrifolia; assembly: GCF_013358625.1. Taxonomy (NCBI): domain Eukaryota; kingdom Viridiplantae; phylum Streptophyta; class Magnoliopsida; order Proteales; family Proteaceae; genus Macadamia; species Macadamia integrifolia. The sequence continues at coordinate 94,554 of NW_024868404.1, read as the reverse complement.
CTTAACTCCTGGTCGAAGAGGGTCCCTGACGATCTCAATAAAACCCCAATAGGCCTAGGGCAAAAACCTGCTGGTCTGGGAGATATTGAAGAAATTGATGGGCAAGAAAACCCTGTCAGTTGGCTGCTTTCGGTCCACCCTTTTGGCTGCTTTCAATTTGAGTTTCATTGGCACTTTGTACTTCAAAATAGATTGGATCAATCACTCTCACACTCCCTCAAAAACTGAAACAAAAAAGAAAATAAAGAAAAGAAAATAGAACAGATGGAGGGTTGAGAAGGGTGAAAGAGAATAATGGAATGGGTATCTCACCCCTTAGGTTTTGGGTATCACACCCCTCAAGGGTTTATGCATCTCACCTCTCAATAAGAGCCTTTCAGCCAAAGAGTGTTCACTTAATAAATTCATTAATCAAGTCTCCCTCAGTTACAATCAGTTAGCCTCTTAAATAGGCACATAAGCTCCTTCATAATAGAAGGTTACAAAGTAGGAAACTAACAAGAAGAGGAAAGTAAGTAACTAGGAAACTAACAACTAAAAAATTCCTAAACTAATTACTTGTCTATCAAAAGATTCTAAACACCAAAAAGGTAACAAATCCTTGAAGAAATAATGGGCTGGTTGCTGTTCATGTGAACAGTAACTTCATTTATTTTCCTCCATTTGTATCTTTATATTAAGGAAAGATAGCACTCAAACTGAAAGCAGTAGATATTTTCTTGAATATTCTAACAGTTGTTGCTGCCTTTCTTGAGATTGGGTCGATGGATAGAAAGACTGCTGCTGAGCTGGTCAGAAGGACCCAAAAGGGCTGAATCTAGGCTGAAATCTGCAGATCGATGGGGGTTGGAATGGCCTGGCTGAACCAAGGCTGGGCTTGGTTTGATGGGGCTAACAGCCCCTTCCTTGTGCAAGTCATTTGGAGAGTGGCCCAATCAGCATTAGTAAAGGCCTCAACTCTGAGATGATCGTGAGAAGATAAAATGATCCCCTTTCCTGGTGTAGACTTTAGGTATTGCAGGATCCAAAATACAACCTCAAAGTTTGTAGAATAAGGGTAGTGCATATACTGGCTTACCAAGCTAACTGCAAAGGAAATGTCTGGACAAGTATGGGCTAATCAACGCCTTCCAACCAATCTTTGATACTGCACCTTATCCACTGGATCTCCATTCTTACTGGAGGGATGAGCATTTGCTTTTGGGGGAGTATTTCACAAGGTTACATCCAAGCAATCCCATTGTGTATAAGAGATTGAGATTGTACCTCTGTTGAGACAGAAAAATACTCTTGGTGGAACGGGCAACCTTAATCCCAAGAAAGTAATGCAACTTACTTGAATCCTTGATCTCAAACTCCTGACCTAGGTAGGTCTTCAACGAGAAATTTCCTATGTGTCATCCCAGTGACAACATTGTTGTCATTCGTCAACATGCACGATGAGGATGACGATCTTGGAACCAGATTGCTTGGTGAACAGGGTATGCTCAACATTTCTTTGGGAATAAAAAATAGACACCATGGCTTTGTGAAATCTCCCAAACCAGACACGTGGAGACTGCTTCAGCCCATATAATACTCACTTGAGCTTACAAACCTTGCCTTGGTTTTTGCACAAGACACTCAGGAGGAATTTTCTTATATACTTCCTCTGCTAGTTCACCATGGAGGAAGGCATTCTTAACGCCAAGCTACTGCAAGGCCCAATCGAGGTTCACTATAGAGATTCACACGAATGGTGTTCATTTTTGCCATGGGAACAAACGTCTCCTGGTAATTGAGGTCATAGATTTGAGTAAATCCTCTAGCTACCAACCATGCCATGTATTTGTCTACAATTCCATCCATATTCTGTTTCACAATAAAGACCCATTTGCAGCTCACTGTCCTCTGTTGGGGAGGAAGAGGTACCAAGTCCCAAGTGTCATTCTTTTTTAGACCTTGCATCTCATCATCCATGGCTGCCTTCCACCGCGGCTTTTTAATTTCTTCCTGTCAATGATGAGGAATGGAAACCGAAGACAAGGAGGACACAAACGTATGATATGAAGGAGAAAGAGAGAGATACGAAACGACCTTAGCAATAAGATGTTGTGTACAAGCTCTTGTTCCTTTTGGAACAACAATAGGTAAATTGAGAGAGGGGTCAGAAAGTGAATTAGAAACAATAGGAGCATCAAAAGGAGCATTTCCTGGTAGAGGGGTAGGTTTACATCAAGAAATGGCAGTTGTCTTGATTTGGCAGGTGCTGTTGTGGTGGTATCTATTTGTTGGTCATGATTCTGACGAACATACACTTTCATGGGTAAAGCTGTGGACTGAACTGGTGTCTTCCCTTGAAGATAAGTATCAATAGGAGTAGTATCAAGGATAGGAACAACCAGAGACGACACATCTTGACCAAATAGAGAAGATCCCCCCATGAAGAGGTGCCAAAGAGAAGTAAGCAGTAGACTCATGGAACATGACATCCATAGGAACAAAAGAGCTGACGAGTTGGTGGATGATAGCACCGGTACCCTTTTCGGTAGCAAAATAGCCAACAAACTCACACTTGAGTCCCTAGGGGTCTATTTGCCATGATGATGATTTCAAGAAAAACAAATACAACCAAATACTTTTGGAGGTATAAGAAATGTGGAGTAACCCTAGAGAACTGTAGTAGGAGCTATAAATTGAGCACACAAGTGGGCATCCGAGTGATGAGATAAACAACAATCATCACAAAATCATTCCAATATGTAGAAGGGATATTCATCTCAAAGATAAGAGCACGGGCCACTTCCAAAAGATGTCTGTCTTGTGTTTAGCTACACCATTTTGAGCCAGTGTATCAACACAACTGTTTTGATGAAGAATTCCATTGGCAGCAAGGTGGGACTTGAACGAACGCTCCATATATTCCTTACCATTGTCACTCCAGAGAATCTTGGTGTTGGAGTTAAATTGTGTAAGAACCATGTTGTGAAAGAGTTGAAAGCACTAGAACACCTCAATCTTGTGGCACATCAATTATATCCATGTAACCCGTTTATGGCAGTCAATAAAGGTCACAAACCAGTGATAAGCATGAATGGAAGTACAATGGGCAGAGCCCCAAACATTAGAGTGTATCAAACATAATTGAACTTTTTATTAAGACTGGAATAAACAAACTGAGTTTCCTTTGCCAACAGGCATCACAAAAAAAATCTCAGTTCTTACAATGCTGAAATAAATGAGGAAAGATTCTAACCAAAGATCCAATTGGTGGATGTCCTAAACGTCGATGCCAAATAAGTAACTCAGAAGCGGAAGCGGAAGGAGAACAAGTTTGATGAGCTTGACCAACTGAAGAAGTATCATTGTCAAGCAAATAGAGACCACTGTGCAGCCAACCAGCGGAAGCAGAAGGTAAACAAGTTTGATGAGCTTGACCAATTGAAGAAGTATCATTGTCAAGCAAATAGAGACCACCGTGCAGCCAACCACTGCTAATCGTTCGCTTTGTTATTAGATCCTTAAAAACACAGTGAGATGAAAAAGTAGTCACTCTACAATTCAGATCATTGGTAAGACGACTAATAGAGAGAAGATTGGTAGAAAAATCTAGAACATGAAAAACATATGCTAGAGGTAAGGAAGGAGAGCAATGCATAGAACCATTTATAGAGACAGAGCAGAGGGAAACATCTGCAACCTTGACTTTGTCCTTACCTGAATAGGGAGAATACTGAAAAATAGAGTAGAAGAACCATTCATATGATCAATGGCACCAGAGTCACAGGAGGAGGAGTCATTGGCTAGGGTAGAGATCCCAAGGATGATCTCACTACTCTGATATCATGATCGAATGTGAGGACTGCTTGGCATAGTTGTCAAGGCGTCGCCTAGGCGACGACTAGGCGTCCAGGCGGTTTGCCTGGGGCCTAGGCGACAGCCGCCTTGTTGCACTGCATGTTGCCTTCTATTTCGGCACTTATTTATGCCAAATATCATTCAAGTAAATGTTTTTAATATTTGTTATTTCATTTACTTAAGATATTATTCATAAATAAGCAAATACCCCCTATTTGAATCCAATAAAAATAGTTTAAAAATCAAATTCCAAAAAGATAAAAAGTCAACCCCCCAGTCCAAGAACAAAAACTGAATTTTGGTTATAGGGACGATTTTCAACTTTTAAATGCTAGGGTTTTTCTCAATTATGAAAATTTTATAAATTCTATCATGTTAAAACATTGCTAAAAACCAAAAGTCCGGTAAAAAAATATTTTGTTTTGATATTCATAAAATTATTTTCATTCAGACGATTTTAACAGTATTTGCGCACTTAAAAATAAGTTTGACTGAAGCATTACTTTGTCATTGTAACTCAAATTGAAGTAATCTTAGACTTGTTAGAAAGCTGGTTTTATATTATAACTAATACAAAAAGTCTCATGTAAAAATTAAATCATTTGACCACTCAAACTTATTATAGAATAAGAGCATTTCTCTAAATGTTGATTTTTTATAACTTAATGACTTAATGTTAATTTTTTATGATTTGATGTGACTAAATATTGATTTTTAATGACTTGATGTGGCTTAATCTTGATTTTTTATGATACAAGGTATATATAACTTACTAAATAATGTTAGAAAATAGGAAAAATAAAAAATAACACTTGTTCGCCTAGTTCGCCCTAAGGCGGGCGCCTTCTCGCCTAAGCGCTTAGACAACCCTCCACCGCCTTGGTTCGCCTTGGCGCCGTGACAACTATGCTGCCTGCCCCTGGCATTAAATTGTCTGGTTCAAATCTCACATCCCTTAGCATAGCTTCACTTTTTGGAGAGCTCTCTCTAATTATCTCCCCACTCAGTCCTTCCTTATCCTTCGCCACATTCCTGTCTCTCCTGCTTGTTGTCTTTGCTAGAATGGTTCCGAAGATATCAACCACCTATGGGTGTTTCTCCTAGCTATTGGCCTACTAGGAGATGCCCCCTCCCCCTCTCGAGAGAATGGATTTGGATTAACATGACCTTTGTTGGGAAATCCATTTGCAAGGCACAAGACCCAAATGAGATCCCAATAGAAGTGTGGAAGAGCTTAGGAATTTATAGTTTATCTTGGCAAACAAGTTGTTTAATAAGATTATGAACATAAAGAAAATACCAAATGGATGGAGGAGAAGCATCGTGCTTCCGATTTACAATAATAAATGTGATATTCAAAGCTGCAACAACTATAGAGATATAAAACTAATGAGTCATACTATGAAATTATGGGAGAGGGTTATTGAAACCTACCTGAGAAAAGAAACTACTATTACAGGGAACCAATCTGGTTTTTGCTATAAAGATCCACAATAGAAGCTATTTACTTACAAGACTCATGGAAAAATATAGAGAACACAAAAAGGATCTTTATATGGTCTTCCTTGACCTAGAAAAAGCTTATAACGAAATTCCTAGAGAATTAATTTGGCAAATACAAGAAAAGAGAAGTGTTTCAAGTAAATATGTAGAAATAATTAGATATATATATGATGGTGTGGTGACTAGAGTAAGAATTGGGGGAGGGTCAAGGTAGTGAATTCCCAAATACAATTGGGTTACATCAAGTATCAACTTTAAGCCCCTATTTGTTTGTGCATATCATGGATGAATTAACTAGAGACATTCAAAATGAGGTTCTTTGGTGTATGCTTTTCGTTGATAATATTGTTTTGGTGGATGAGACAAAAGCAGGGATTAATCCCAAGTTGGAGTTATGAAGATCAATCTTGGAAGCAAAAGGTTTTAAGATAAGTAGAATGAAGATAGAGTATATGGTGTGTAACATTAGTTACACAAGGATGGATAACGAGGTGGTGAAGATTAATGAGAGGAAGGTTCTGCAAAGTGATTATTTTAGGTATTTGGGCTTAATCATGAATAAAAAAGGTGATACAGAGGAGGATGTTTCATAAAGAATAAAAATAGGATGGATAAAACGGAGAGTTGCGTCTGGAGTGTTGTGTGATTGACATATTCCTTTAAAACCTATTTTATATGACAGTCATACGAATGGCTATAATGCGTGGTGCAGAATGTTAGCAGTTAAGAAGCATCACGTAGATAAACCCAGTGTCGCGGAGATGAGAATGTTGAGATGGATGAGTGGTAAAACTAGGAACGATAAAGTAAAAAACTGGTTTAGGAGTAGCTCCAATACATGATAAGCTACAAAAAAGTCATTTGAGGAGCATGGCCACGTTCAACGGAGGGATTTGGATGCTCCTGTACGAAGGAGTGATTTGATTCAAAATGAAGGATCTAAAAGAGCTAGGGGCAGACCTCCAAATCACTTTGGCCTCGTATCAAGTATGATGTCGAATAGAGTTGATTGGAGGGTAAGGATCCATCTAGTCAACTGCATTTAGTTGGGACAAGGCTGAATTGTTGTTGTTGTTGTTGTTGTGATTGTGAATTAGATAACCAGAATGATACGGTGATTTGGATGGTGGGGGGTTTTTTTTAACAGCATGAAATGTACTATAGACAGGTTCAAAGGCTTCAAGTACATCAGTATACTCAACCAGATCGGTATACATCACAAGTTAGAAACAAAGAAGCAATCATAGAAAATTGATCAGAACACATATGACCTCTTAATGGTGATCCACATCCCTGATACAGGCCCACTTCAACTTCTGATAACAATTTACATTAAGTATTAAAAAAAGGGAGAAGTTACCTCTCCCTCGACAATTATGTCAACCATCCTCGGTGGGACAATGATGTCTTCAACAAATCTTGCTAATTTTGATTCAGCCCCCTGACAAAAAATACCAGAGAACCAAAATACCTTAAAAAGAGAATAAAATCAGAAAAGAAAAGTATAAGAAACATGAGCCTGAAGCTATCAAAGGCAGCAAGAGTTTCTTCTTTCACTTACTTGCCCACCTACATGTTTCACTTATGGAAAATTGAAATCTAAGATGGCAATTGGCAACCTAGATCATCGCCCCAAAGGCTCTCTTCTCCGCTCAATTTTTTGAAAGGGATCTATTTGCACTTCAAGACGCAAGAAATGGGCCTCTTAAGAAGGTGACCACAGGCTGGTGTTTGGCATATGGACCTCCAAACTGGCTCAGCAATTTCCCTAGAATCATCACCCCAGTTTGACCCAGTGGCCCATTGTTCACAAGCCCCAGACTAAGGAGCCCATCTCCACAGGGTCAGAGTCCAGGGACATCCAAATTTGGATTAGGGCCCACAAGAACCAAGGGATACCTTGCATTTGAATTCAGGTTAACACCCTGTGAATGATTTGGACACTCAGCAGAACTTGAGACTTGCATACCTTTTCAACCAGAATTAAGGAAGTTGATGATTGGAACTCACCTAAGGAGCTCCAAAACTGGGATCACATAGGTAGTGTTTACTTTAGTTTGGTAAGATTTCTTTAGTACCTCTGTCAATTTAATACAACTTTGGAGTTTTGCTTATTGGGAAAGGAGGGACAAGATAATGGAAATGGTTAGTGGTTATAGTCGTCAAGGCACCTTGGTTGCCTAGGCAGGCCCCTAGTTGGTGTCGCCTTGCGTCCGGACTCCCACCAACTCCTTGGGCTGCCTAAATGTCGTGACAACGTGCTCTAATAGAGAGAATTCAGGTCAATAGACGAGTGAGTTGCAAAAAGTAAAGCTGGATATCCTGCGGGATTCTATTGGGTCCACTGATAAAAAATTAACAAAGGGAAACTAATTATGGGCTGACGAGGAGAATAACCTCATTATCTTGGGATCCTGAAATGAAAAGGTAACATACGTCATTGTGAGCGATGAGATGAAACAAGAGCATCCCAGTGCATGAGGCTCCTGCGACTACATGTCTGGGAGGTGCAAATATACGTAGCCTTACCCCCTGCTTGGAAGGAGAGGTTATTTCCAAGTTTCAAACCCGCAGCCAAAAGGTTGCAATAACGCAACTTAACCATTGCGCCAACGCAACTAAAGATAGGAAATAAAGGCTATTTGCACCATTGATTTATGTTCATGTCCTAGATGGTTTCTCTTCCATTCCTTTGCTCCTTAAATACCGAGTATTTTATATACAAAAATAATCCAGGCACCATAAATGTAAAAGATATGGAAGATAAAACAAAATATCATGTAGACACACCTTGCGATTCTTCAGCTTCAGACCCATATCCATGGACTTCTCCTGAAGGCTTTTGATTTCTGAACTTATAGAACCAATCTCAGCCTAGCACAAGATTTCTGTAAATACTAATGATTTCAACAATAAGATATCCAATTACTCAGGCAGAGTAAAAACTGAAGAGGAAAAATACTCAATCTTGTTTCTTCATATTACAAATATTAAGGCTGAACAGTGAAATCCAGAGACAAATGATGAAATTAAAAAAATAAATAAATAAATAAAAAAGGATCTTTAGATCTTGATGACCAATGCCAACCAATTCCTTTTCAACTAATAGATCTAATTCAGTTTATTTCATGCAAAAAGCCACAAACCTGAAAGTAAGCTACAGTCATCTGAACTTTGAATTAGATTAACCAAGAAGCAAATGTATTCTAAAAAGAGAAGGAAAAGGCGAAAGAAAGAATGATGTAAATGTTCAGCTGTGTTATATGCAACATTAACATATCGTATACCTTTATGACATAGAAATGCTACTACTGGGCAACAACATCAGAAAACATAGCAGTTTTAAAAATAATCATATTTTTATTCAAATAATAGTATAAAATCTTCTGGGCAAGGCAACTTGATGCAGTGCAAGGCCAGTTCAAACAGGCCTAAGATGGTTGTGATGGGTTAAAACATATGCAGCCTAAACCAAGCCCTATTCCGGCCATCGGTTTTAGTGATGTTAAGGCCCATATTTGGGCCCATCTGTTGGTCACTATTACCCCTGGTCAAGCCCAAGGTTCTGCCCCATGTAGCCATCAAACAACAGGTCATGAAAGATGAGATTATGCCAGATTTGGTAGGGCCCAGTGTGGCTTTTGCATGGAGGTTTTGTCGGAGTGCATGCTTACTTGCGGGAGAAATCTATTAGAAGATCTTTGTGGACCCCATGGAGCCATCTTGCGTGGGGGAAGATTAAAAGCTTCAAAATTTTAGAATATCTTTGAGTTTTAGTTTCTATTTCAGCACTTACTAATTTATTGTATGACTATTTAGTCAATAGCCAGATAGGTAGTTTCTATTTTCAGTTTTCTCTTATTAGAAAGTAGATTTCCAATCATTGTAATAGTTTCTTAGGGATTTTCTATTGCTGTTAACACTCTCCCACGCATGGTTAGTTCTGTTTTGTAATTTCGTTTACTATATTTTATAAATACAAGAAAGGGAGACATCCCCATTGGTTTTTGGTGATTGAAAAGGTTTGCTCTTGAGCGTGTGGTCCTATGGTGTAGTAGTAGCAGCCCTATTGTGGTGAAGCAATAGGTTGTTCGGTGGTGAAGCCAAGGTCATATCCCCTTTCCCCATCCTTTCTTTTTCTTTCTATATTCTCTACTTCTATTTTACTCACTCTAGTCCTGCAATACTCCAGCATATCCCTTCAATTTCGTGGTTCAAAATCAGGTAATATCATTATTCACTTGATGTTTATTTATTGGACTGTTACTGTTCTTCAACCACTAATACATTCTGATATATTTCCAGCCCTATTAGTGCCTGCGATAGGTTAGTTTTAACAGCATGATCTAATAATTTTTCATTCTTTGATTTCAGAAGATCTAACCATCAGAATACGTTGATATTGTGATGTGATGTTCATCTCATTCCTAGTTCCTTCAATCAAGTCTGGAGTCTGGACTTGATCAGACTGTTGGATTTAAAACTGCACTAGTTTCTTGTTACCTTCCAATTTCTGATTTCTTAACCTTCTATTTTCTTATTCTGTTTGTTTCTCCCTATTTTCTCCACTGGATAAGTCTGAGATTTTAAAAACAGGACCATCCCCACAAGGTCTGCCATCGACTATAATATCAGCCTCATCCATCGGCTAGATTGGGAGTTCTTGGTTCATTTACATTCTGTCCACATATTGTGTGAATTGGTCACTGCAATTCTGGATTTCTGTAGGTGTGTTAACGTTCTCTTGTAGCCTAGGACACCTCATCACACCCAACATCAAATATACATGAAAGATCTAAAGAAAAGAAGAAAGATAGGACAACCATTGTCCTTATTGACAAGGAAACAAAGGGATGTTATAACTTATAATAGTTGTAGAGCAAAATGATTGTTATATCACAGCTCCAAATCCTTCATTCATAATGTTGTGGGCAGGGTGAAGCAATGTCAGTATCAACTCCTGTTCAAACAAATAAATCACTAGCAAGTATAAACAGCCTGCTTTGAAGAAGAACAAAAAAAACAGTATAAACAGCATAATTCTAACCATGCAGCAAATAATATGTAAATGTAAAAATTGCTATGCCTAATGACCCTTAAAACCATGTTTATACTTCACAATTTGCCACAACACATGGCATTACATGTGAGGGTCCATGGGACAGAGAACCTCGAACCCATCCCACTGGCCAAGTTCCAGCCCCAAACAGGTACCGTAAGTGCCTTAAAAGTAAGTTTAAAGTTACAAAAGGATTACAGAAATGCAATTTATTCCATTACATTAAAATGGCATTCTTGTAATTCATGAAATTTTAAACTCACTTTTAAGGCACTTCCAATGCTTGCTTCGGGCTGAAATGTGACAAGCAAGATGGGTGCGAGGTCCTCTATCACATGGACCCAACCATGTATTACGGTCATTAAGTATAAGGTTATTTTAAATGTCACTAGGCCTACTGACATTTAGAAGCTCCATTTTACTTTTATTCTGCATGCATGTAAATGGAAGTTAAAAATGTCAAGAAAATGACAGCAGGAATGGCTATACCTGAAATCCACTGAGAAGGGTTTCCATCTGGGATAAAATACTATCACAATCACGAATTTGACCATGAAGGGAAACTAAATTGTCACTTTCCTTTATATACTCCTGAATAATTGGATGGGAAGACATCTGTTAGTGCACACATTTTTTACAAGAAAAAATGCTTATTAAATAAATTTCAAAAAGCATTTTATACGGGTTACTTGAACAGGAGCTTATTCAATAAATGAAGGAGAACTAGTATCTAAATTATAGTTAAGGTTCATATCATGACCATAATTAAGAAAGGAAGGCAGTGGACATGCTTGTTTTACAACCCTTTTCTACCTCTTGGTTCACCATCCCAATCCCCAAGAAAAGGAGAAGAAAAAGATAAATGCATCAACCACCCCCCACTGCCACAGCAAGGAAGACAGAAATCCTCCAATAAAAACAAGCCTTTCAATGCTGTAACCCTCATTACAAATCCCACCCCCTCCCACCAAGCTTGTCCCTACCTCACATCAACTCGAGCCATAAAGAACACTTATGCATTAACAATCCATCCCCACCAACAAACAGAAAAGAGGCTGAACCAAGAGGGGAAATTAGTTTAGTTACTAGCAGTCTCCCTTTTTCCTCTTTTATCTTCTACTCCCACCATTGATCCACAGTCCAAAATGTCGGCATGTTTATTTGCTTCAACAACCAGTCTCTTCTTCGGTCCAAGCCAAGAACAGAAAGCAGTGAACAAGATTTTGTGAAATCCAATACAAAGGCAACAAATCTGACAATACATCTACATTAGACAACTTAAAGGCAATGGATCTGTGAAAATGAGCAGGCAAGCCTCTATTTGTAAAGTGTTCAGGACCTTTCAGCTATGGAGATTAAAGGGAATTGAAAATGCTTCAACTTAGTTCCAGGTCCCACTGTTTTGTAAAGTTCTTTTGGACCTTGTAAGAGTATAATGGGCCTAAACTAATAAAATACCTGATTGACTTACGGAAAAAAATAATGTCTTGTGCTTTTTGTTAAGGGTGTAGATAAATTTCATTTAGCAAAAAAAGAAAAATGCAGATAACAGTTTATATTCAATGATGGGCAAAAGATTCTTTGCAAAGCCCACATAAGAAGGTTTTCCTATATATGGTCCACCAAATTATGCCAAGTGGAAGGCTGAGTAATTCCCACTGTACCACAGACAGGACATGCCAAGTGTCAAATATCAGAGCCAAATTCACCATATACCCTCCCCATGTATTCTCATTTCCCCTCATATTTTCAGCCACCCATTTTTCATGTGACCTATGCAGTTGGACCTGAAATTTTCCCAAAGTTTCATTTTCCAAAATTGTAATTTTTCATGAGACCTGTGCCGTTGGACCTGAATTTGGCATGTAATGAAATTCTTTTTTGTTTTTTGAGCCAGTAGAAAAAAGTTGCAGTTAAGGCCCCCCCCCCAACATCTTATGTCTTTTCAAACTAGTTCTACAATTAATTTTGTTTTAGTCCTTGTAGTAGAAGTATAATCAGGTCATCTATGTTTAGTTTCTCTGCCTTAGTTTTCATGATCTTGTACCATGATTCAAAATTTCGGTTTCAACTGAAGCCCTACATGTTTCAATGGTTGGATTCATTTGATGATTTCGGTGGTCAAATGGCTACATTTTGGCCCGAAACTTTAAGCTGTGTTTGGATGCCAAGAAAAGAAAAGCACACAGATTCTAAATTGAAAATTAGGTTAGGACTTGGTTCTTTGTGGTTTGGGTCTCTAGACTAGGTCAAGCCTGTCCAGCCATGGAAGTGCAAACAGTATCAGTGGCATCACTAGGACTCCCGAAACACCAAAGGTGTGATGTAGATAAGTCACTTGTGCTTATTTTATTGCAAATAAGCCTTGGGTTGTGTTATGTATGCGTTGGGCCTTTGATCCCATGGGTTTTCTTTGAAATGTGCCACTTTAATAGGCCTAAAATATGGGTAGAAGGTATGAAAACGGGATTTTATTCATTTGTTTAATTAGTTGCTATTAAATTCAATAAAGGCCCATTAGGCCATTAGTTGGTTGTAAAGTCCTATATGGACTATTAGCTAGTTAGTCCTACTCCATGTTGGAGTCATAAAGTCAAGTCCTAGTCCTATTTTGAATTCCTAGTTGTAGTAGGAGTGTCTAGTCCTATTGGGAAACTAGCTCCTAGTTGTAGTAGGAGTGTCTAGTCCTATTAGGAAACTAGCTCTTAGTTGTAGTAGGAGTATCTAATCCTATTGGGAAACTAGCTCCTAGTATTAGTATGATTGTAAATTTCCCCTCTATAAATAGAGAGGCATATGTACTATTATTGAACAGATTTGAATGAAAGAAAGTTTGCAACTAAATACTTAGATCAGCTGAGATGGCTGTGGATGAGAAGCCCAGACTGAGATAGCCACTTCCTTTATTCTCTTTCACCCTTCTCAACCCCCCCATCTATTTTATTCTTCTTTTTTTATTTTATTTGCTGTAACATTCAAGAAATATAATTCAGATTCTGATAAAAGTCTACAGAAATCAGAACCGATCAGCAATCCTAGTAGGAATAGGAGAGATATCGATCTCCTCTCTTTCTCTCTTTTGTACTTTGTTCAGCCAAGTCTTCAATCAGGGTATTCCAAGCCTCATAACGATCCCACGATCCTTACCTAGTCACTGTTGGAAGCATTCAGCGGTTGTTCTTGAAGGTTCTTCTCAATTTTCTCTCTCCTAGGTCAAAAATCAAGAACCTTCATAACTCCATAACCAGCAGTCAGAAGCTCTTCATATTTGGAGGTTTTTATACCCTTGGTGGGCCCTACAATCGATCAAATTTGCAGCTCAATTGGAGCCCTACAAACCTGGCCGCACCTCTCTCTCTCTCTCCAACTCTATAGCAGGTCTTTCTCTCTCCTATCGGGTTGGGTTTTGGGCTGATTTTGCTCCTGTATGGGTATTGCATCCTTGGAGGTTTATTTGATGGTCTTATTTCTTTGTTTCCTGCTCCTATTTGTATTTTTTGGGGTTATAAACTGCTGGGGTAGTTTCTTGTAATCTACTCCTGCATTAAGGTGCTTCTTGGCCAATGCAAGAACATATGTTTGCATCCCTTAGCAATGTCCAACATAAGGCAAAACATGCACAAACAATACTCCCACACCATTTCTGCCACAACACAATCAAGAACGACATGAGCTGCAGTTTTCTCAACAATACCACACAAATGACATCTATTTGCTCAGTGCCACTCTCTTGGTTGTAGAACTCCCAGTGTCCAATCTTTTTTTTCTACGGCCACAACCCAAACAAAAGTGGCTACTGGCTACTCTAGGAGGAGCGTGTCCTCCAAAATTTTCTTACTTGAATCATCACCATTTTCTCCTCCTCTGGTAGGCTTGTCATTAAAATTTTTGTAATAGAAATATAGGATGACACCGAAAAAACTCCTCCAGAGTCCAGACCCTCCTTCCCAAACTTTTCTCTCTTCTTGTTCCCAATTCAATTCATAAAAGAATAAATGGGCCAGCAAAGTACCCCCTCACCATATTCTCTGTCCAACAGCTATCGTCTAACTGTGGATTCAAAACCAGCCTCCTATCCAGAACCTAAAAGCAATCTGCCACCAATGCTTCTTTAGCTCTTGCTAGTTGCTACCCTACACAACCGTGGGCAGCAATTGATGTAAGGTTATTCACCTAAGCAAATAACCCCAATGATTGTACAAGCTCCATTCCAAACTCAGATTAAGGTTTCAGATCTGAACTCCAAGGAAAACTACTCAGATTTAACAAACTGGCTGCCATAAAGAAAAATTGAGAATTCACAAACGGAGGCCTAGATGAGCCAGAATGTTTAGTTGAAAATGGCCAACAATATTCACAAACTGACTTCCAAATTTGGTTGAATTCCTTCAAGTAGTTAGGAAACCATTTGCTTTCCAGAGAAGAACACAGATTAGGGTTTTCTGGACAGGTGGGAGAAAACCTGTGGCTGGCATATGGCAACCCAGATGGAGATGAATCCTTGGTCGAAGGAGCCTCCTAGGATACTCTTCAAACCCTCCAAAGGGCCTTAAAAGAAGGCTTTCGGACTGGGAGATTTGATGGAAGTCAATCAGCCTTCAAAACTCTGACAAAGCCTGGATCGATTCTGTAATTTATGGCTGATCTTCAATCTGATTTGTTGGATGGTCTTCAAACACTTATAGGCTCTTAATTACTCAATAAACAAAGTAAAACAGAATATAAGAGAAGGGGAGAGGATGAGAAGTGATTGTAGAATAATGGGGGTAGAGGAATGGCTATCTAAACCTAGGTCTCTCACCCTCAACTCTCTCTCAGTTGATGAACAAACCTCTCTCAAGTCCAAGGAATAAGCATAGCTCACAGATAAACTTCACTAATCAATATCTCAGCATTACAATCAATGGAGGCTGTATAAATAGCCTTAGAAAACTGATTTCAAAAGCAGACTTCTAAATTAGGAAACTTCAAAATGAATAGAAACCCTAAACTTGCAAGCTAAGAAACTAACAAATAACCCTTTGTCTAACAACTGAAAGACACCAAATAGGAAACTAGGATCTACTAAAGAGTCCTAACAAAAGAAATATCTTGATGTCCAAGAAAAGATGAAAAGGAAACGAATCCTAGGAACTAATCTTGCTGAAATCAATGGGCAGATCTGGGCTTCTTCCGGAGACTTCTTTCCAAATTGCTGGGACAGTTGTAGGCCTTCTAGACATAGGAATCAATAGAAAAGGCAAATCCCTTATGATACACCAGATCCAGCTCGGTTATTGATAGAGTGAATAGATCTGCCATTTCTCGAAATCTCTCTGCTGATTCAAAATCGTGGTGTAACGTATATTCCCCCCTTTATGATTTTTTATTCTTCTATTTTATGGAGTGTGGTTTATGTTGGTGTATGATGTCTTGTATTCCATCACAGGAGAACTGTCCATATCCAGTTCATCCTTCGGAACCATATCACATCCCGGATCTGATGAAATAGGATGAATTGAGACGGTATTTTGTAAATTTGTAATTATCTTGAATATATCAACCATTTCTTTATTTTCTGATCGCCTGGAAGGGGCAAAAGAAACATCTTGTTCTTTCTTCAACAATTTATGATCTCTAGGAGACCTCTCAGTAGGATTCGAACTTGAATGAAGTTCTGACCATCTGTCAAAGAAAAAAGAAGGAATTGATCTTGTAGGATTCACAAGAAATTC
Source organism: Macadamia integrifolia (assembly GCF_013358625.1). Lineage (NCBI taxonomy): Eukaryota > Viridiplantae > Streptophyta > Magnoliopsida > Proteales > Proteaceae > Macadamia > Macadamia integrifolia. The sequence goes on along the minus strand of NW_024868404.1, from coordinate 78,441 downwards.
TTTGATTTCTTCCGGAAGCATATTCTTATTCATCTGCTTCTCGCGTTCCGTGAATAGCCAGGACATTGAGGAATATCCAGAAAGGCATTTCAGGAATCGGTCTGATTCTATCTCTGTTCGTTCCGTTTGAAGAAAGGAAGGATCCCAAAGAATCGATCTTTCTTTTAGTTGTTGAATCTCTCTTTGATTGATCAATGTGTGATATTCCAAATCCTCATTACTAATGAAAGAAACTGGCTTGCTCGAAATCTCCCCTGCTGTGCTGGATTGATGGGCTCAAGAAGGACCAAATCTGAACCAAAATCTGGCCTGGTTTGACGGAAGGTCTGGACCAAAGAGAACCAGATCTGAATGGAACCCAAGAGGCTGGCTTGAATGGCCCTTTTACCTACATCAGTGATCCCTCAGTCTTCCAAACCTTTATTTTCAAGTTAATCTTCCTTCCTTCCTTGCTAAGGTTTGAAATAGTTATCTTATTTCATTTCAAAATAGCTCTTTGAGATTGCAGGTTCCTTATGCTAAATCAATCGTTTAGGTTACCTAGTTTGGTTTTAGATTATGATTTTACTACTCAAGGATATGAATAGCAAGTGTCCATTAGACTTTAGAGGCTTTCCTTGTCTATGATTTGCAGTGTCACTGATCAAAAGGGTGAGCCCATGAACAAGGGGGAAGGGTTCAAATAGGAGTAATAGAGCTTACTTCCCACCAAGTTCTCATTTATTTCCAATGACAGATCCATTGCATTTGAAATATTTTATGCTCGAGAAAAAAACATGTAAATTATCAAATCAGTGACAAAAAACATTTACGAACACCTATGTTGCAAGAAGATATGTAAATCGAAGATATGTAAATCAAATTTTTAAATCAGAAATTTCTTTTAATTCTCCAATTTTAGGAAAAGAATAGGGCCAATAGGCCGATACAATTCATAAGCACCAACCTGAATTGAATTCAGTTCAACTTTCCGTACGTTGTTCTCAACACCCTTAGTGTACTCCCTTAGTTTTGTGCCTTTAGACAAAATATCTGTAACCACCTATGGAACAAAAAATAATAAATCATGTAAATGATCAGAACAATGTTATCAAGGGCAAGCAGAGGATGTTAATATGTCACATTTAAGCAATAAGAGATCAGGATTATGAAAACAATTTTCAAATTTAAGCAATATGAGTATCAGGATTATGAGAACAAATGTCACCATTAACCAATAAGAGTAACATGTCTATTATGAGAACAAAGAACAAATAGATAATACATCAAGGTTCTGAATTTTAAATGATTGGGCTGGAGGCACTCGGTGAGTATTAAAAACAAATGAGTTTAGAGTAGATACATTTACATAACTAAGGATATCTATAATGGAGTTGTGACTAGTGTTAGAACAATTGGGGAGAGAGGAGGGAGTCCCAACCATGGAACAAGAGGTAATGCAGAATCCAAGGATCAAGATTTCAGTTTTGAGGCCGGTTTCAGCCCTGAACGAAACAGACATATCTCGGGTTTTGAGCCCAGAAAATGGTTTTTTGACCAATTTTTGTTTTGCTATCCATTTTTTCCCTTTTACACCTATTCCATGAATTAGTTTCACCAAAAAAAAAAAGGTGCTTGTGGTTTAGACCCAAGTTTTCTAGTGTACATGTACGCTGCGCTGAATGTTGTTGTACACTAGCCCTATTATAAACACTGACTACATTCTACATATAATTTAGCTACTAGAAATGTAAATATGCAATTAAGTTAAAATAGTCAAAACATACATTAGGATAAGGAAATACAAGTATAGAATGCTCACCACACAATATATGGTAAATTTAATTCCGTGATGTATAATAATGTAGCATAGTGGAATGCACTAAGATTAGGTAGCCCTCCATAATGCCCCCTTTAATAAAATACAAGAGCAAGCTTCAAATTAATCCCAGCGAGCATCCACCTTTAATTAAATGCAGTCAGTGAAGGCATATCCTTCAACCCACCCTGATCCCAACCCATTTCCCATGATGCTATTTATCTTTTATCTTTTTTTATTTATTATCACACCCGGGATCATCAGGCATACCTCACCTGTTTATTAATAAAAGAAGAGGTACAATCTCCTCATGGGGCAGACGGCAAAAAAGTTTGCTGCTCACTGATATCATCAAATATCTTATGTTTAGATCAATATCATCTATTGGAAGATTTTTTACCAGATTATTGATTTACTATGAAAAAGCATCACCAAGGTATCTAAAAGAAAACCATACCAGCCAATTAGTTTAGCACGAAAAGGCATTGCAATGATACAAAAAGAAAAAGGATAACCAAGAGTACTTACTTCATCTTTCTTACATTCTTCCAGCTCTTCCTGTAGTCCATCCAATGACACATCGTCACTACAGAAGAAGTAAATTCAACGGTTGTATCAGGCCATTATAATTAGAATGAAATATATATATATATATATATATAGATATATAGATATATAGATATAAAGCCTTGAGCCTCAATTACGTTCTGCAAACTTCAGGGAGTAATTTTGGGTTTCTTTTTAAGATGCAATTTGATTTTTGGGTCAGGGTAGTTTCTCTATAAAGGGCTTTCTGTTGTGTATTCATCCTTTCTTTGTGGCAGATCTCCATCCCCCACTCTAAAACATCTCTATGTAGGCCATAAGGCAGCCCAGTCAGCATTCATTCCCATCATGATCTAAGAGAACTTTCCTTCACAAAAGCAGTTATAAGGATTGGGTTTCCCCAAATAGACCTCAACAAAACCACCACACCTTGATTGTAAACAAAATTTCAGCACATATACCTGCTTGCATCCTCCTCAAAAGCCAAATCCCCAACAAACACTCCCAAATCCAATCCAGCTATTTGGATATCATGTGTCTCACCGTAGGAGACACCCTGCAGCAAACATGAAAAACTTTTATGGCCAAATCAATAAAATGTCCATCTTGTACATAATAAAGAATGCACACACTGATTGTGAATAGTCAATCAACTGAAAATGCAATCCAAATTATGGGTAGCAATTTCCAACACAAAAGAGAAGGCTCAAAAAATCTAGATGTTATGTCCTCCCCCTTTTGTCAGTATACTGGGTATGGATTTTGGAACACAAAGTTTATATATTTATGGATCATTCCTTCAGAAAACAGAAAATATTTTATTAATTCTGAAAAATATGTTCTGTACGATACACTTTGCCAGTTTGCCACCTAGACATCCATATGTGCAGAAAATAAATCAACGAGAAATTCAACAAACGAGATCAAGATATGTCTGTCCCATCTACAATTAAGGCCAATTATATAAAGATGTAAAAAATGCATTTTACAGGTGCGTACTTTTGTGAATGTTGGGTCCTAAACTTGGATTTGGGAACAATGTTCAAGGTCACTAACAAACTTCAAATGATGTGCTGAATTAGACAAGCTAGAACACAATTCAACATGGACAGAGATGCTCAGCACATTTCCTTCACAACGGATCCATGGGTCATGGCCTCATCTGTAGGGCTTTCATCAAAAAGTTGCTTTTAGTGAAATCCTAGCACTTCATGCAATTGGGTGCTTTCTGTGATAGCATTGGCAGCAATTCATGCAAACTATGGCCCTACTGCAGTGGACGGTTGTGAGCAGATACACTTAGCTATAGTCTTAGTAGGCGCTCTTTAGAGCAATCATTAGCTTGATAATTCATAATTAAAATAATTCAGGCACAGAGTCAACTGGTTGGCAACAGATACGAAGGGCCCTTGGTGATTATCTCATTCCAATAGAGTATCTCATTCACTAGCATCTTCGGTAACATCTCTTTCCATTGGATGGCAAATTCTCTTAAGGATGAGTTAGCCAGACTAGGGGCAAATAAGACATCAGGCTACATTACATACAGGGCATTAACATCAGGCTACATGACATACAGGGCATTAACACCAGACTAGACTGTATAGCTACTCATCTTCGGATCGCATCTTGGGTCGAGCAAGTAATAAGTCAATTCAAATTTTTTAAATTCTTAGTAAATCAGCAAATTAAAGAGGGGGGGAAGTCAGGCATAAAATCCTGCATCCCGTATCAGAAATGGACATTATAAAAACAGAAATCCATGCAAACTGAGGTCTTACCACTTTTTTTATTGCAGCAGCATCCATCTATCAAGTGTACTTCAGCCAACACAAGCTTCAAAATGACTTCTCGCCAAATCAGAGAAAATTTCCAGAAAGAAACCTTAGGAATGATCACAAACACTGCATAACTCACTGCAAAGAAGTTTTTGTCAACATAAATATACAACATGGATGCAGCAGTGATGGAGATACAGCTGCACTTACCTGGTTGGACCAGCATGACCGGCTGTGAAAGCCAAGGGCCAAGAAGAACCGGTCCAACCCAGGTTTTTGGTCCAACAAGGGCTAGTTTAGTTTAATATTAAATCTTTTATTTTCTCAAGTTTGTTTTGGGTAGGATGCGTATGAGATAGAGAAGTAGGAGTCTGTGTTAGTGTAAGAGTCTAAGTAGGAGTCTCCTTATTTTCTCTTTAAATACTTGCATAAACTCAATGTTAAGAGAAGGTGAATTTATTTGAATAAAATTTAGTTTCATTTGTGTTTGTAAAGTGCTGTGTTTCCCCTTTCTTCCCCTGCTATTCTGCTATTCTGATTCCCTCTCTTCCCTAAGGCTACCCATCAATTTGGTATCATAGCGAAGATCCCCATTCCCCTTCTTCCTTCCATTTCTATTCTTCCCTTTCCCATTCACTGTTTCGACTCTACCGAGACTGAACAAAATAAATATATATATATATATATATATATATATATTCTCTCTGTTCGAAACAGAGAATCGAGCCCTCCTTTTTTCTCTCGACCTCTACTCAGTCGAACCCCTCTTCAGGGTTCCAGCAACCAAAAAAAAATCTCTCTTCTCCATCGTCCCAACCGAAACCCCAACCCCATCCCCTCAACACTACTGAAACCCCTGTCTTCTGTTGCCTTCGATCGAGAGTTCCGGCAGCACCAAAGAAGAGAAAAAAAAAAAGAGAAGAAGACGCAGCAGAAGAAGGAGAGAAGAAAAAAGAGAGAGGAAGAACAGAGGGCGTACCTGCGTCGAAGCCCCATCGTGAACCACCCTGCCTTGGTCGAAGTCAACTTGCCACCGCTGATCACCGTCCACTTCCACTCTCACAGCAGGTTCATCGAACTGTTGGCGTCTCAGTTCCCGGCGTCGATTCCCTTCGACAGAAGAATAAACCCTTGCTGGTCTTTCGTCTCCAAGAAGGAGATCCCTAGCCAAGACGGTAATCCCAAATTAGAAGTTCAATTCATCCTAGGAAATGAAATCAAATATAGAATCATTCGATGAGGAAGGTAAAGGGAAATCGAGAGAATAACAGGAATTGATCAGTAGACACGAAAATGAAACCTTTCAAATGAGATCGATACGTTGGGAATGGAAATGTAAGGTTAGCGACAGATCCATCAGTTCTTCCGATGGAATGGTCGTCGACGTCCGCTCTCCGCTCGGTCTGGTTGGATCTGAATTAGTCTGCGTTCTAGAAATTAGAACTCGACTCGGGGGTCAATTAATAAAGTTTGGTTTAGTGTAGCTTTTATCAACCGGTTCCAATTTCACTTTTCGAATTTGGTTCACAATTGATGCCCTTAATTGAGTTGGTGCTAAGTTCCGGTAAAATTGGCCATTTTTCTTTGGGGTTGGTTGGCCTTTTTTTTTTTTAATTATAACTTTATTTTACAATGGTAGGGAGGTAATTTTATGCGACCATATGCCACCAAGCAACCAAGTAACATTCTTTTTCCCTAAGTTTTTTTTTACTTTCTATTATTTAACATTTTTTTTTTTAATATAACCAACTAGTATATTTGAACATGATTCATTTCTTAGAAGACATCCAACATTTGAACAATATTGAGTGAGAAATAATTCAACCATTTGAATGGGAAAAAAAGAAAAAAGAATCTAGAAGTTACCATTAGAAAAGAAGAAAAGATTTTTTTTTTTTTTTTGTATTTTCTCATGTTTTTTTTGTGTTTTTGGCAATGTTTTATTTTCTTTTATTTTTAGCAAAATAATACTTCACAATTCCTATTCCTAACTGAATTTTGAAATTCAAAAAACTGAATCTTCTCTTGGACATGCCAAACACAAAGAGAATTTATTGAACCAAGAAAAAATAGAATTTTTCTTTTCTATTCTTCTCTTGACTACCAAACACAGCCTAGGAGAATAATTATGACCCTAGATTTCCTTCATCTTGGGCTTTTAGTAGCACTTTTCCTATTATATTTTTCATGTGAAACTAAAGGCAGCCCTCTCATTAAAATAAAGAGTGCATACAGATTCAATATCTTTTTTTTTTTTTTTTGGGTAGCATATATAGATTCAATATCACTGCAGCATTACTCAAATGTGAACAAAACTCCCGCACCCTCCACTAAAAAACAAACCCTCAGCTTCAGTCATTTACTTCCCCAAAATGCCAATCAAGGCCAGGTGCGGAGTTGGAGAGTGAACTTTAGATTTCCAAATTTATTCAAAGACTTCACAGCAATCACTGTCCAAGGGACATAAAGAATATTCACATTATATTTTAAGGTCAAGACTTCCTAGAAAGCCACTCAGCTATGGACTTTATTTTCGATTTAGCTCGTAAAATGTTAAATGGTAATAGGGAGTACGAACAGTAACAAGGTAATATACCAACAAACTTTTTCTCCAAAAAATTAAAAAAGACTTCCCTTATGTTCACACCATCTTTACATGCAAAAGGTTCCTTTTCTAAATCCCATATGTTTTAAGGTCAAGTAAATAGGTAAATGGATACCTGTTGCCCTAGCCAAAATCACCTATACTAGGATATCTGTTAAAAACGAAACAAATACTAATAATAGATTAATGCCTCTTCCCACAAGAAAGTAGAATCGATGATAAAAATGACTTCCAAAATTAAGCTCCAGAGACAAATAAGATAACCAGAATATTAACCTAGGAGATCAGACAGTTGAAACCAAAAATTTCTTGAAAATTAGAAACTCAAGCATCCCCCACTTGATATCAGCCACATGAGACTCCACATGACCATCAAAATTTTCTGGATAAGTAGATCCCACCAGCTCCTATTTACTTATAGAATTTCAGTTCTAGATGTGTACTTGGAGAAAAAAGCATGTCAAAATTTACTTAAGGTCAAAGATCAGAGACAGAATTATGAGCCATTCAAAGTAACATATGAGAAAAATTGAATGAAAATTGGGTATATGATTGAATTTGACCAGTGACTAATCCATGAGGGACTATCAATACAGTTGAAAGCAGCCATGTCATCAGCCATTCAGCCACGTGTACAAATTCAGCTGAGACAGGTTTTCAAGCTTGGCAACACGTCCGTGCTGCACATTTTTGCCTAGAAACCTAGAAACCCAATGCTGTGAAACGAGGCAACACAACCTGCTAAACCAGGCAAAATAACAATTCTTATCAAGAAAAGAGGCAAAACAACAATAATGAGAAACCTGCTTCCATAATGTAATTTTGTGGAAAAGTTCCTGTGGAGACTTCTTGCCAGACATTGTCAGCCCTTGGAAGTGGGATTCCAAGTTGAGATTTGTTGCAAATTTACTAGATGTGAGGGTTCACACGGATAGTTGATACACAAACTGCACATGGAACCATTCCCCACTATTTTATCTCGACTTTAGGAGGATCTGCAATCTATAAAAAGCCAAAATGCTAGCACCCAATAAAATAGAGCTTTCATTAATTTTCCTCAATTAATCTGCAAATAAAAGAACCTATGCCATTTCAATTCTAGTTCTTTGCATATAAGCATTTTGTGATCGTTATCAATATTTTTTCTTTTCAGTCAAAGGTGAATTCCAAAACTTAGGTCCCATGGACAATTTACTTCAGCCTCAAGTAGTTGCAGTCTTATCTTGAACACCACTCAAGGCATTGCCTTTAGCACCAGTATTTACATTCTTCCGTTCAGAAGCTTCCTCTTCGCCCTCCCTACCAAATCCAAGCTCAGACATATCTTGCTTTGCCATTAAGTTCCTGAAGGCCCCAGAGAGAATATCAGTCATATGAAATTTTCCTGAGTTCCAAAAATTGAGAGATCTATAAATATGCAATCAGATTACCTAAATATCTGACATTCTTCGATTCAACTGGTAAAAGATTATCATCTTCACATGGATTTAGGAAGATTATAGAGCATCTTCATAGAGACATAAGACTGGAAAAGTAAACTTGGGATTGTACTACTACTTGATTATCAGATATCTCCAATCAGTTAGTTTAAGCACAGACGATGATGACAGAATCCAAAATATTTAGCTATTGTGACTGATATAGTTAAAATTAAATCAGCGAAACCTAAACACTACACTCTCCTCATGGGTGGGCTCCCCACCGCACCAGGTCAGAGAACCCTCTCCCAGATTATATTTTTTCTTGTTCCTCCCAATCCCTCTAATGCGGTCACGATTCAAAGACACACCCATTCTTCTTGTAATAGATTGGTTTGGGCTTTAGTTTTTGGTCTTTTTAGTTGCAGCAGACTAAAATATAAAGCCCAAAACCTAAGTGTAAAGATGGGTGGGGGGGACCAATATCAAGTTTCAGAGCTATTTAGGAATGTTAATCTATGTTGATTTCCATGTTAGTCCTTAGCTTGGAAGATAATTTAGGTGTCTAAAGTCCATATTAGAAAGGTAATTGGTTGTTTTTAGATTTCTTTTCCTACAGATAAGAATTCAAGCTCCCTTTCAATTGGAATAATGAATTAATCTGATTTTGGTTTGGAAATTATGGTTCTTACCTAGTTCATTGTTGTATTTTCTCTCCTCCTTCACACTAGTTATCTCTTATCTATCTTCTTCCCTCTCACAGTAATCTCCTTCTCTCTTCTTCTTTTCCCCATCTTATCTCCCAACATTTTTCTCTGTTATTTCTGGCATTTCTTACTCGGATAAGATCTGATCCTGCTCCATTGACACATCTTCATTTATTCCTATTTTCTCTCCACTAAGACATATTGACACCTTCTCTCCCCACTCAACTTCACCTCATCGATATCAACTAATTAGATAATTTAATTTCTGATTTTTATCCTGGAAAATAGTTATTGAAATCTGGTAGTTATTCTTTTAAAATCTGATTCTTAGATCAGAGATCAGATTTGGCCCATTCTAGCCTTCAGATCGAGATCTCTTCATCCAATGCCATTATTGGGCCACTACCTGTAGGCCAATCTAATTGGTCCGTGGCACCCTCCTTTTTTTCTGGTTATCCTCATCATCCACTTTTTGATCTAGAACATTCTACATTGAGGCTTTCGGCTTTCTCCACAAGTTAGACCTTTTGAACAGTCACATCACCAATGATCATAATCTCAGTTTCACACAAACAAACAAATTGCAACTAGAAGCAAGAGTGATATCATCAGCAACCCTCACGAAAGAATACCCAGAGTCATAGGGCCGATGGAATAAGAAAAACTCCAAATAAACTAGGGTTCCTAAATACAGAAAAAGAAGTGTGAAACACAATAGAATTAAAAAACACAAGAAATGATTTTGATTTTATAAATTCTAGGGATAAGAGAAGGGTACTTGGTAAAGAGGAGAATTGGAGAAATCAGAGAAAGACAACCAAATCAAACCCAAAACTCAAGATATTTGAAACAAAAGCATTATGTAGGCACCCAGACCATGCTGCTTAGAGAATTGATTTCATTAATTTCTAAACAGTATAGTTAGGTTTGTGATAAGTCGTTTGAAGAAAATATCCTGATTAATATATTGCAAACTGAATGAACAATGGCATGAATATCCAAACACCAAAGTGAAAAGGAATAGGGGAGAAACAACTCAGATGCATGCAAAGGTTATATAGATGAGAAACTCAATGACCTCGACGGCTGCCAGGGTTCTCCATAATTGTCTGTTCATAATTATGGTAGCTTTGTCTAGGGCTTCTATTTCGTAGGGATGAAAGGGGAAAGAGGTAGCAGACAGGTATTTTCCTCATTTTCATTTAAGTTGAACTTTTTATTTTATGAACAATATCACATATTTTAGATTTTCATTTTTTTGCTGTGTCATAAGTTATTGATCACTTGGAGGCAATGTAAACTTAGTCCAGTTCATTCTCTCCAGTTTAGAAGGCTGTCCAGCACTAAACTTACATTGGAAGATGATGCAGCAGCGCTCCGATGGATCGACACAAACCCGCTCCAGAACCTGGACCAAGACCCAAATCCAATTTGGGTTCCAAGTTAAATAGAATATTTTAGGATTTTATTTTTATTTGACAATATTTGTTTCCTATTTGAGTCCTTATTTGCTTCTAATTATGTTAGCCTAAGTGTAGGAGATTCTATTTCTATCTTAGTCTTTGATTTTAATTAGAACGTTTTAATTTTATTTTATTATAAATTATACATGTAATTCATGAGAAGATTAGTTGATGAAGAATGAATTGAATTTGGAGAACCCTCCGTGGCTGTCTTCCCCCCCCCCTTCCTTCTCTCTTAATCTGTGAAGTCTCTCCCTTCCCCCTCTCTCTCTTATCTCCTCTTTGTCCAGCGAGACAACCCCCCCTTTCTTGCGATCTTTCTTTTCTCTCTCCTCTTCTTTCTTCTTCCTCTCCCATCGATCTGCTACCTCTTCTAGTTTCTGTATCCACTAAACCAATACTGTTACTCTGTTTTCTGGGTAACATAAACAGCCCTGGTTGTTGGAGTCGATCCCCATTGATACTCTTCTGGTGGGTCTGAGCTTTAGGGCATAAGAAATCATGACTTAGCGACATGAATCAGTCCCTAATTTCATTGCTACCGTAGAATACTCATTTGGATCTAGATCTGAACCTGCAACTACCGCTGATCCTTGTTCCAGCAGATCTCTATTGGTCAATTGGATCCTCATGGTTCAAACTAAAATTCTGATCGAAGGTTACACTCATCAAGGCAATCAGAAACCCTATGATTTCAACCCATGTGATCAATCCTATTGAGAGCTCTAGCTTTCATACTTGGCTGGTCTTCCGCCTCCATCTTCTTGGCTGGAGGTTGAAGACAACCCCCAAGAATAAAGAATCGTGGGCCTGATTTTAGCCTTTTACTTTCTGTTTTTCCCATAATACCCCTCTCAACCTCTTATGGGACTCTCTCCCTTTGCCGAAACTCAGTCTTTGTTTTTTTTGTCTTTTTGTCTTTTTGTCTTTATCTTTGTCCTTTGTGTTTCCAAAATGCCCTTACTTTTCCCCCTTTTTTACTCCAACCTTTTGCCTTAATCTTGCTTCCCTTCACAATAATTCTTAATTCCCTGCATATCTGATGGAGACATCAAGATGTATAGACGCAAGAATAAGAAGAAGAAACAACTATCTTTGTGGCTGGAAGAATAGAAATAAAAAGAAGAAAAAAGAAGAAGAAAAAGGAGGCTTGATCCAGCCTTTCCAGCACTGGATCGAGTCCCTCTCTCTTTCCAGATTTCAGCAAATCTTGTGGACCCCATTAGTTGTTAGTTTAGTAGTTTATTTTTAGAATATTCTTTTCCTTGTAGTCTTTTTAATTAGGAAACTACTTTATTAGTTGTTAGTTTTTGGGAAGTCTTTATTTACTTTCCAATTGCCTCTTTTTATTTTAGTAACTAAGTTTATTATTTATGTAATGGCCTAGGCCACGATGGGGTTAATGAATGAACAATATTTTTTTGAATGCAAAAGGTTGTCATCCTCCTCTCTCTCAAGATCTCCTCTCACTCTCGGCTTCTCTCTTTTCTCGCCTTTCTCTCTCTTTCTTTCTCGCTATTCTGTCTTTCTCCTCATCTCTCTCTCTCTTTCACTTCCCTATTTTATCGATTACTGTTCTGGTTTGCTACGGTTACTAAGTATTGCAGAATGGAGATCAACTCAGTTGCAAAATATTCATCGGAATGCTACTGAACAATTAATCACCAAACTATAATTTTTCCTTCATTAAGTAAGGTGGATTGCACTCTTATCTTGGAAGACCTCGAGTTCTTCTTTACTCCTCTGGCTTGGACAGCAGGTAAGTAATCAAACTAAACCCCCCCCCCACCTCCATTAATCCCCTGTTATATGTTGCAGCCCATTATCATTGAAACCAACCCATGCCCCTTCGTTTATGCCTATTTTACCTACTGTTTTAAGTCTTTTCTTCACTGTTATATCTCCAAAACCCTTGCTGATTTTCTATTTTAGTTCGTTGCTAGAGGACATTGATTGTTTGCATATCTTATTTGGTGTCTAAATTGATTTGTGCTAAACCTAACATTCGCATGACGTTTGTTCCCTTCCCCATGTCCTCACTTGAAGCTTAAGTAAGTTTTTATGTGTTTTTCCGCTTAGACTGATATTGCTCCTAGCTACATGTTGATTTGCATTTATTTATTGCATGTTGAATCTTGTTTTGCTGAGCATATCTAAATCCCAACCTAATCCCAAGCCCCCCCCCCTAAGTTTGTCTTACCCTAATTGAGTCACTCTTGTAGGGACCTTAGTTGTCTAGGAAATCCCCTACATCAATATCCCATCAGGCCATCACTTACTTGAACCCTCACTTACCCCTTAAGATTCCTCCTTATTTACAAAACTGCCATTGTTTTTGATATTTTTGCTCTTTATTTAGGTGGGCCCACACCCACCTTGGGATTGAATTCCTAGGGCCCACTGGACCCTCATTAGAAGACCATATCCACTTTTAGAAAGAAACAGTTTTAAGTACTTGTTGGTCAACATACCAATAATTTTTTATTTTTGGTAATAATAATTAGTTATATAAAAGATAAGGCAAGTTCAAAAAATGTTCAGAAAAAAAAAAAAAGGGTTCTGCATTTTGTGCTAATATATTGGAGCAGCGACATAACTTTTTTAAAATCAAACACAGCCATAATACAGAACATTTCTGTGGAAATTACCCAACTTACTAACCTTTCCATACGACATTCTAGGTACTTCTTTGAAAAGCGTCTACATGTTTCAGATTGATAGCCAGAGGATTTGAGACAAGCAATGTATTCTTTCTTTTCCTGAAACATATCAGTTGAATATTAAGACATCTTGAAGATGAGTTTGAAGGTGCCAGCTAGCTCAGCTGGTAAAGTTGCATGCTAACTATAGCAGAGACCTGGGATCAAATCCCACCTTCATATGGGGGCTTGGTTGGTGAGGTTCATGAAATGGGGGGTTCAGTTCCCTTGCAATACCTTTTGGAGTGAACCAACCCACCCCCTCCAAAAAAAATTTTAAGACATCAAGCACATGTAGCATTAACCAATTGACTCAAGCAAAATCACTTCCATTAAGTATTGTTTGATATATGGTAAGGCATTAGGAAATTGATATTTTAGGAAGAACCTTAAGTGATATACCAAGTCACATTCATGCATGTGATCCAAAGGGAAGATGCCTTTTTCTGGAGGTATGGGTCTCAATCCCCTGTTCCCACCAAATGCACCACCTGCCAAAATGCCATTCTTTTACCAATGAAGAAAAATGACAGGAAAGTAGTAAAGCACATAACAAAAGTTGCTTCTTCCACATTTCCATAGAAATAATTAATGCATCAAACCAAAACAATACGTATAAAAGGATGCAAGGTAATTGGAAATGCATCAAACCAAGAAGAAAAGTACAAAAGGAAAACAAGGTAATCAAATAACTCTTAAGCATCTAGAAACAAAATAAAAGTAACTATTTGTAACCATCGGTTACAATTTGTGGATTTGTTTCTCTCTCTCTCTCTCTCTCTCTCTCTCTCTCTCTCGTGGGGGCTGGGTAGGGTTTAAGGTTCCATTATTTATGGTTTCATAGAGATTTCCTGCAATTATGAGGGCAAACTTTCATCAAAATCTAAATCCTCTGCTGCTATTTTTCTTTGTATTCTCTGTTGAAGTGCTACTTAAATTTCATCCTTCTTATCCAATAACCTCATCTCTAAACAATGAACCCTTAGACCTATTGGAAGATGGTTGGTATCGCAATGATTACCCTAGATAACTAGTTGATCTTGTGGGCATACAAACCCTACATCACTTGGGTCCATCAATTCAACAGTTTTGAATCCACCGACTCTTTATGGTTAATCAATAATTTAAGATAAACTATGGTTAAAATCCTGTAAGCTCTTGCAGTAAAGACGTCAGTTACTTGAATTAGAAAGTTTGAATTTTGTTCAAGGAAAATTCTGGGGTAAGTCAACAAACCAGAATTTATTAAATAAGCAAGTTGATTAGAATGAAACAATGACCCACTTGGTTGAAAATAAAATAATTCTTTTTGATAAATTTCCAATGATTTTATAAGAAATGAAAAAATTGGAAGCAAACCTGTAAGACCAGATATTACAAGCCCATATCCCCCCCCCCATAAAATAATTACCACAGAAAGCAAGGAGATTAGAGAGTTACTTACCTGCACTCATCTCTTTGTTTCTCTATCCTTGCCACGATTGATTCTGCTTTACTGGAATATATATGAAAACTAGCAACTCCTGGCAAATATGCTTAGGTCATGTCTTCTTCAATTGACAAGAAGCAGGTTTAATGCCCCAACAAGTTGAAAATATATAAATTGATGACCAATGAAGACTGTTGAAGAGGAAGATTATTATAGTCAGCAAGGTGCAGATGGGTGTTTTTCAGGAAAAACTTTCTGCAATAAATTGCAATGGAGAACGATTCGGGATAATGTGAACAGAAGAGTGGTCAGAACAGCAACATCCAGGGCTTATTCTCAATCAGTAATCATGAAATCTAATGAGCTAAGGTCATACATTACAATTCAAATTTCAATATACCAATACTCTTCAGTTTAGGTCAGGATTTTCTTCAGTAGCCTCCACATAATCTTACATCCAGTCTAGAACCAAACAACCCATTAAAAGCACCACAGTCAAGAAAAAAAATCAATAAATAAATATCACCTAAATTTCTACCTAGTCGATACTCCCACCTCTCTTCCTATCGCATTCCCCCGATAGTTTTTTCAACTTCTTATAGAAAATTTTCTTTTAAAATAAAAATAGTACGAAAAATACTGATAACTTCTTCGTAAAGCCTAAAGCTGGAGATTCTTCATGCATTTTAGACCGATCAGACCTAGAAAACAAGTATACAAGGAAACTAGAGAGAGAGAGAGAGAGAGAGAGGCTTAACTGAGCTTCTGTGTCCGGTGAAGGGGCCCCCACGATCGATTGCTATAACTAAAATCCTATTTTGGTCTCGAGCCACTTGAAACTCACCGGAATTTTGCTGGAGAGTGAATCCGACTGGAGCCCCCGGCGCGATCAGGGGTAATACTGTAATAGAAATTGACTCGCAAAAATGTAATTTTCTTTCACGAGACGGAGAGTAGTGGCAGGCTAGCTTTTTTATTTTTTTGGGGTAAGGGTGGCGGGCTAGCAACGCAACGCAACCCCACGCCACGCCGAAGTGTTGCTCATCGATCAAAAACCATATATATATATCCATGGGCTTTCTGGCTACTTCTCTTGGTCAGATGGCAATTAAGAAATCTTCATGGATAGAATCGGAATTTTCTTTTTTTTTTTTTTGGGGAAGGGGTGGTAAATGGATGGATAAAATTTTGGGCGTGAGAACCTTGTCGGTCTATTGTAGGAAACATTAGATCAGTAGGTCAATGGGAGGGTGCACATAGTGTATATAGCACATATTAAGGGGGCAGCATGGCCTTTTTGCACCTTATATAATGTGGGTATTTCTTAAGTCAAACTGACAAGGTTCTTTTTCTTTTTCATATTTTACACTATAAGTAAAAAAATATAAAAATAAATAAATAAATAAATAATAAATTGAACATTCCACTGTCTACTACAAAATGAGTCAAAACCTTGTTAATTACGTGATGTTGAGGCCTCCTGGATCAATTAAGAAGCTCATTGGAATTTAACATTTAGTTAACTTTTTGACCAGCTATATTATATTTTGGAACAAGTCAAGGATTGCTTGAAGAGCAAAAAATATAATTAGGAGAGTGCTTATGCAAAAGAGAAAGGTGTCATTTGCAAATAAAAGATGGGTAATTTTAATGGCCTACCAAGACAAGTTGATATTTCTAAATAAATTCAACTCTTTAAAAACTAGAGAAGGGGAGAGAGACCTTTCGTAGCTAAGATAAACAAGTAATGATTGAGGGAACAACTCTATCAAATTCCTCTAGAAGCTTCAAAATAATTAAAACTGTAGTCATTCAATTTAATAGAGTAAGAGACAGCTACGAAACCAAGACATTGATAAGGTCATCCAAATTTTTGAAAACCCAAGGAAGTGGAAGAGAGCCCTAATATAATCTTATTCCCTGCGATCATGGCCCTTAGACATATGTAATTTTATAACCACCAAACCCTTATATTTTTTATACGTTTCATGAAATGGATGATTTCCTAGGCTAAGATAATGTTGTCATTTATTTGTCTACCCTTTAAAAATGTAGCATAAAAAGGAGAGATAAAACGGGATAGCATTGATTGAATTTGTCGTAATAGAAGCGTGAAAACTATCTTGTAAAGCTACAGTGTATAAGCTAATAGGTTTGAAATCCTTAGCACAAGAGGCCTTATCTTTTTTTTTTTTTTGCGGGAGGAGGGGGGGCTGTGGTGGGGAGGGGGGATTAGGGCAAGCAGGGTGATTGATCCTAATTGGAAGCAGAATAAAATGGAAAACATCTGTGATCAATTTTACAGCATCATTTTTCACAAATTTCCATAGATGGAAGACAATAGGAACCCCATCGTGACTTGGACTTTTGAAAGCATCAATACTAAAAACAGGTAGAGTTCTAAATTCCCCTTCAAAAGGTAGAGAACACATATCTCACTCTCACTCTCCAATGAGGACTCAGGAAAAGAGATTCTTTAAAATTGAAGGATCTTTTCTTTTGAAATAATAAAAAATAAAGATACATGTTACGCAAGGACATTAGCAATCACAAAATAATCATATACAAGGGACCCATTTTCATCTTTGATGTAATTAAATGAACATATTTTATGATTTATTTTTGCAACATGGTAAAATTTTGTATTATGATCACCTTGGGAAACATACAAGTGCCCTGCCTTTTGAAACTAAAAAAAATTATTCTGCTTTAAGCATCCAACTGAGATCTTAAATAAGACCACATAGTTGTTCTAAATTTTCCTCAACGGGGTTGAATTTTTGAAGACACCGATTTGGGAGATCAAGTTTTCCAACCAAGGAGATAATAAAAAAATATCTCTATTCAACAATTTAGGTGAGTGCATTAAGCCACAAATTCTAATTAGTAGGTTTCTATTATAAGCTTCCAGCAATCTTTGTTTAAAAAAAAAAAAAAATCCCTAGGTGCTCAAACCAGGCCACCTGAAAAGGAGAAGTTTCTAATAGAGCTATGGGTAGCCATAGAGGGGTGGGCCAAACCTCTGTCAAGGATTTCCTTTACTAAAATTGGTAATTTCATCCAAAAGCCCTGTTCCCCTCAATGGGGCAAAAACTGAGAGTGTTGAAATTTTTAAAGCATTTAGGGGTAGGGAATTCCTCATGATCATAGAACTTTGTTTTATAGAACAAGAAGAATAATAAAAATGGAATTTTATTATTATTTGCCCTCATCTTATGACCACTGTATTGGGCATATTTAATTTTAAATTGTTATATACTCCCTATTTACCTTGATTTTTGTCAGTGGCAAGCTAAGGAAGGCTCAGAGAAGTTATTATTCACAAGAGCTTGGAGCCATCTGGGAATGGGAGGTGTGCTAACCTCTCCTATCCCCTCAAGTATCTGAACTACCATACCCATTGATGGTCTATGAACTTCGTTATCTTGGATGCACCAAGAAGCCAATTGACAAGCTCTGTTGAGCTCTGTAAGATCAACATTACCTTCTAGTCTGTAGTCCAAAAGGCTGAGGATTTCTTCATCTTCATTGATTTTGCTTGCTTCCCAAATAGGAAAGAACCAGCTTGTGACCTGTTATCCCACCCTTCACGGAGACGTTCGTATAATTGGTGCTTTCGTTGAGAGTTATGGCCGACGGAACTTGTTGCGCCCTACTAGATTTTGTCAAGCTTTTCAACAAGATGATGGCAAAGTACAACGAACGTCTAAACTTCCTTCACTCCACTATCACCTCCCAACAACAGTCAATCTCTGAGCTCATGTTGCGACTCACCACCATGGATGATTGCCTTGAACAAGCCTTGCACCTTAACCCATCTTCCTCACCTAAAATTTATTCTGGCAGTCCATTCACCTCGACCTTACCACCGCCTCATACCACTCAAACCCATGAGATCCCCTTTTGATTTTCCTAGATTCAATGGTGTTGATCCAGTCAGATGGATCTTCAAGGCAGAACACTTCTTTGATTACCATGGTGCCGCCGACGATCGACGCCTTATGATTTCTTCCTTTCACATGGATGGCCCTTCCCTCTAGTGGTTTCAAGGGGTGCTCCGTGTCACTCAGTTCAATATTTGGCCAGATTTCGCTCAAGTATAGTCATTTTGGGATTTCCAAGTTCAAGGATCTTCAAACCACTCTGCCCAATGGATTTTCCTGAGGAAGGGTTAGATTCGACCAATGATGACGATGAATCTAGTCGTGGTGTCTTTCAGAATCTTGACCCATCCAATTTTAAGAAACTCTTTGCAAAAGAGTCGTCGTGTCAAAAGTGTCATGTACTATCTTCACTTTAGTGATTGGACTACTTAATTCTTTTATAGTATTTCTTTATGAATGTATAAATGTTTTTTTCCAATTTTCCTTTGTGATGCAAAGTCTATTCTGCTTGTTTTTTTAGGAGTTGTTTCCCTTCATAAGGTCTGTTTAATAGGGGAATGATCGCCTTATATTGTTTTTTCTTTTTCTTTATAATATAACTTTTCTTACCTATGGAAAAAAAAAGAGGGCAGAATGCCCAAACCCACACAGTTGGCCTCAGTTAGAAACCAATAATCTCATATCGAAGCTTTGGCAAACCTCACCATCATCATATCTCCTCCAATTTTAATTAGCCGTTTCATTTCTAGACCTCGATCCGACACCCCCAGTGAAGTGCTTGGCTTTGCAAAGCATGGACACGCAGGCAGGTGGGGTTTCGGTGATAGGAAACCTAATGCAACAAGGGTTCATGTTGGAGCTCGACCAGTGTTATCAATTCGGCCGAATAATTCGCGAATTATTCGGCAGAACCAAATTTTTCCGAATTTTATCAAAAATTATGACCGAAACCGAATTAAAAATAAAATTCGGTAAAATTCGCGATTTTTTCAAAAGTGAATATAAAACGCGAATAATTCGGATTGAATCCAAATTAAAACGAATTATTCGGTCCACTTAAACAGTATTTAAAAAAAAAAAAAAAAAAAAACCCAATAAGCTTTTTTGACCGCTTTTTTGACCGAATCCTTAAATTAATCAATTGAATTATTCCGAATAATTCTCCACCCGAATAATTCTCGAATCCGAATTTGCTAACTATGAGCTCGACTCAACAGGAAAGGGACGAATAGAATAGAGGTTCGATTTTCCATTTTGGGTTAAAACCTCTTAAACTGGGTGGGTCATTATGTATACCTGGCTACCTGCTAAATGATGGGTCGAAGCCAACGAAAATGGGTTAGACTTAGACACAACCTCACCGTCTATCTTTGCAAGGCCAAGTGTCATGCACAGAACACCTCACTGCACCTCACCGCTAGAACCCTCTCACTGCAGACGATGTTTTTCCAACCGCTTAAACCCCTTACACCCCCAATCCAATGGAATCATCATTTAAAATGCGAAACCCTTGTTTCAGGATTCACCTGGCAGATTACATTCTTCGCCAAGAACCATTGGATAAATCAGTGTAAGATGGGGTTGGGGCTTGGGATTATGGAGAAGCTTGATACTCTGCAGTTCTTTTGATTTCATGCTGTCAATGGCATGAGGGTTTGATTTGTCAAGCCTTTTAGACAGAGATTGGAGCTGCATCAATGTTGAAGTCGAGTTAAGGGCATCATCAATCATGGAAAAGCTTGAAGTTCAGGATAGTGAAGGTGGGATTTAAAGTGGATAATGCAGGGCGAACAAAGAAGAAGAAGAATAACTGTTTTAGTCTAGATGAAGGAACCTTTTAAGATGGAGGGCTTCGATATTTTTGTGATACGAGCATATGTGACAGTAATCACAACCCTATGAAAGGTATTTGGAGCTCTGGCTTTTCTGAGTTCATCGAAGGGCACTTTCTACCATCTTCGATTTCACTGAAGCTGCCTGAGGTCACTTCAGACTTCTTTTGTTTTCAGTTTCCTCGCAAAATTCAACATCCCCAACCCATCTGTAACTTCTCTAATTCTTCTTCAGATCTCTTCTGCTTCTGTTTGTTCAGTATTCCTCTTTCATTCATTTTCTTCCAGTTTACATCCATTGATAACTCTGGTTTGCTTCTCTTACTGTTGATGAATCAAGCATGGCTTCTGAACTATTCCGAATGGCTCCTCATGAAGCCGAAAACCCGACGGAGGTCTCGCTGAGGGAAGCTTTCGTGCTTCTTCAGAGTCAGCTGAAACCCCCTTTCCCTCTAACAATTGCAACTCCACCAGAGTATTTACAGCTTAATCTGGCTATCCTGTTTGGGGTTTTGGTTGAACCTTACCTTGCCAAAACTTATTTTATCCACTTAAATGCTATCGTAACTGATGGGTATGAATTTTTCGTTAGTTTGCTTCTCAAGATAGTAACTGAATCGTACCCTAAAATTCTCGAATCTGTGAGGGCTCAATTGATATGTGTTTCTTCAGAGCTCATTGGTGTCTCGGCTATTGGGGTTGATAATTTGTTGATTTCCCTGATGAGGCAAATTGTTGGTGGGGATTATGGTAATTGGAACTTGTGGTTGTGCATGGAATTGCTAAAGACTTTATTGGCAAAGTGGGATTGGCTTTTGGAAGAACCATTCGTTTTGACAAGTGCTCTGTTTACATATCTCCGTTTGTTAGCCGATCATTTTAGATTGTCTGGTAGCACACAGTTAGATCCCTTGAAGCACATGGAGATTGATTTTTGCATTAGAGTTTTGAAAGAACAATTTACTTTGTGTTTGAGGATTGGAAGGGACCTTGTTCGGCTTCTGCAGGACTTGGCACATATTCCTGAATTCAAAGCTATATGGAAGGACTTGTTATTGAATCCTGGTAAATTTAGGGCTCCAGGATTTTCTGACATTTCACAGCTATACCACTTAAGGACATCTAGCCGTTATCTCTTACTTCGGATCACTCTGGAGATGGAAAATCAATTGCTGTTCTTACTGACCTATGTGAAATGGGGGAGACAAAAGCGTTACCAGGTGTGGTTTGCTAGGAAGTTCCTATGTGGACCTGAAAGAGAGACCATTATCTGTGACCTTGTTCGGTTCAAATGTTGTCCTCATCGCCCTCCTAACGAAATTCTACAATCAGATATCGTTCCAAGATGGGCCATGATAGGTTGGCTGCTGACATATTGTAGGAAAAATCATGTGCAGGCCAATGTGAAGCTGGCCCTTTTATACGATTGGCTGTTCTTTGATGATAAAATCGATAATATCATGAACATTGAGCCAGCGATCCTTTTGATGGTGAATTCAATTCCTCAATACATTGACATTACTAGCAACCTTCTTGAGTTCTTGTTCCTTCTCATGGACAACTATGATGTTGAACGGAAGGATGTCATAGCTCAGGGTGTCTCAGCAGCTTTTGGTAACCTTGTCAGGAAAGGAGTGGTTCACTCATTGGATGCTTTGACCTCTTGCAATAAACTTTCTCCACTTCTCAAAGAGAGGCTTGCAAACATCTTTCCTCGTTTAAAATCAGGAGTTTCTAGAGCACACCCCACTTGTGTTCCTCGCGTTTCCCTCCCACCCTTTAATTTTCCAAGTCCGTCAAGCAAAGGAAGGCAAACATTAGTTTTGAGCGAGCAAAAGACTCTTTTGTGTGACAGAGAAAATGGATTTGACGATAAGGTTTCTAAAGCACACCCCATTTGTGTTCCTCGCGGTTCCCTCCCACCCTTGAATTTGCCCAGTCAATCAAGCCCGGAAAGGAAGACATTGGTTTATAGGGAGCAAAGGACTCCTTTGTGTAACAGAGAAAATGGATTTGATGATAAGGTTTCTAAAGCACACCCCATTTGTGTTCCTCGCGGTTCCCTCCCATCCTTGAATTTGCCAAGTCCATCAAGCACAGAAAGGCATACATCAGTTTTGAGGGAGCAAAGGACTCTTGTGTGTGACAGAGAAAATGGATTTGACGATAAGGTTTCTAAAGCACACCCCATTTGTGTTCCTCACGTTTCCCTCCCACCCTTGGATTTGCCAAGTCCATCAAGCCCAGAAAGGCAGACATCAGTTTTGAGGGTGCAAAGGACTCCTTTGTGTGACAGAGAAAATGGATTTGATGATAATGTTGTTTCTGCATCTGATAACCCAGTTACTTCTTGCAGTGAAGTCATTGTAGTCAATGGTGAGCAATTTGATATCATAGGGAATTTGATTAAAAAATATCAAGAAAGCATTAAGCAGTCAAATGAAATGGGACTTCAAACTTTAAAAGAGCTAATATTGTCATTTGCAAGTCCTGTTAGCCACACACTTGATACTGCAGCTGTGGATGATTCTGATCCCAGAGTGGAAGTATTAGCTTGTCAAATAGCTGAATCATTCAAATTAAATGGGTATAGCATGTTTTCATCTCTCGAAGCCAATCATCATGATGAAGTTCTCTCTGCAACAGCCCTAATTACGCGTGCCTTTATCTTTTCTCAAAATGAAAGGATGCAGAAGATGTTTCTGTTCTGGTCAAAAAATGGTTGTCCAGTGGGAGCACGCTTACTATGTTATGCATCAAGACTTACTCATGAGGCAGAGTTGATGGGATGCTTGAGGAATGCTATGGATGAAAATAGCTACCCCAAGCTAAGTTACTCAGAAATGTCATTATTGAAATGTCATATTAATGGATTTCTTACTTTTATGAGTGATTGGAGGGAAGATTCTCTTGATGTCAATCAAGTAGACGGTAAGTTGGTTGCTAAGTTGGTAGAAAGTGCTTTTGCTGCTTACAGACATTTCCTTGTGTTATTAAGCAGTAATTTATGTAAGGAAGCAGGTACTTCTGTAGCTAAGCTCTTGTTTTCTGACTTAATGACTTCTTGTGGGTGGGGAATGAAAAGATTGAAGTCCTTATTCTGCAGCCTCTTCTCTCATCTTTCTAATTTATCTGTTGGTGATGAAAATATCATAAGGTTACTTGTGGACAGATTGAGTGACTCAGATCTAGTCAGTGTGCAGTTTGGAATAGGTTTGAAAATGTTTTGTATCTTCGGGGAGGACACTGAGAATATTTTGCATTTGATTAAGATCTCTATCAATTGGGGCTTTGCGGAACAGCAGAAGTTGTGGGGCTTGATGAGATCGGAGCTGGCAGTCTCTAAGGTTCAGGTGGATAGGGTAGTCTGGTATTTCTTCTGCGGAGGTGTCTTAGATCCAAATGTACATTCCATTGCAGTAGGACTTCTGATGCTGTCTAGCTGTTGTGCTCCTACACCTGAGCTTGTTGGTGCAGTGATGTCATTAGCTGATGATCCCTTCCTGGACTTTTCTGCGACAATCTTGGCTAGTTGGTCTGTCTCAAATGCCCAAATGTTATTTAATAGCTTTGCTAAATATTTGGAAAAAATCAACAAGAAGAATGGTCATTCGATCTCTTCTATTTCTGGTGGGATTAGAGTTAACCACTCTACCATTTTGAAGTTCTTGAATTTTCTCGACAAACAAGGGTTGGAAAGCATTAACCATCTGAACAACACACTAGTAAATATTCCGGAAATAAAAGCCAAATTATCAGAGGTAGCAGCGGCTCACAACAGAAGACGATTGCTCTGTCAGTAACAGGTGAATTTCTTAGTTACAATTGCAGTCTGTGGTCGGAGGTTGACATTCCATCCAACTGAGTTGATTTGAGGTGTTTTCCTTCTCATTTGTCAGGTACTCTTCCATTCAACAAAGACTTTATTTTTTCGAGTTTTTCTATGTCTGATTTTGTTTGTCCATTACCCTGTCGGATGCTTTAAGAGGATAGTACATTAAGTAACAGAAAGGGAATGGTAAATATATAAATGGTAAAGTTGGTAGATTAGTAAAAAACAATAGAGTACTTAATATAAAAACAAACCTTTTAAAAAGTGAGATTTATCAAAATGGACTGTCATTGTGGTATGGAGGGAGAATTTTTTTTCTTCCTTAGAACTTCTCCTGAAATACTTTATCTACATCTTTTCTGATTGGTATTTCTGTGATGGCTTTTCTTCGTATGAGACCCAATTGCTATACCCCTTTCCTTTTAAAATCTTTGATTTGGATTTTATGATTTGTTATGTGATGGGCTGGAACTAAATATTCAACAGTGGCAGTAAAATGTTCTTATCTGCAATACCTCTTCCATTTGACTGCAATATCAATGGTGAATTCTTCTCATCTCTATTTACATTGATTACTGAATATCAAGGGACAGCACATGTACTTCGTGTGAATCATAACCTAACTGGTTATCATTCAACCTGGGGTTTCAGATGACATGAATATTGTTGAGATCTGTGGTATAAAGGCAGTGAGAAATGATGGTTGTATGATTTTAGCAGACTTGAATCTTGTTGAGATCTATGGTGGCAGTAAGAAAAGAGGGTGTTATCAACCTTTTTTCCCACCTTTTCTGTTGTTTTTTTCGTCATTTTATTTGTATGTCACTTTTTTCTGTTTAGTGCCAATCAGTGCTAGCTTTGTTCATTCATCCTTTTAATAATTAATAGGCTATGAATTTTGAGTAATTATGCAGATACCCATGCTATTGTACATTGAAGAATTTTATTCGGTTAGGCTACCTGATTCAATTTTTAAAAACACGTTTAGATAGAAAAATATTTAATTTTCCTTGCATGAAATTGCAGAGTGAGTGGATACATCGAGACATCAGAGACAGAAAAAAAAAACCGTTCTAATTGTTTTCAGTACATTTTGGCTCAAGCTGTCCCAAAACAATTGAGGCATTTGTTGCTTGAGAGTTGAGACAAAACTGCAATGCCTCTGGTTGTACATTGATTTCCATCTCCTCTGAATCCAGAGCTGGAGCTGTCTTGCCTGATGAGGTAATGCCATCTGTCTTGGCATTATTCCTGTTGAAACAGGTGCAGTAACAATATCTCTCTTTTCAGTTTCAATCTTTATCACATTTATTTCATTTATTTTTGCTTTTTTGACCCCATTTTGTTTGGAATTCTGAGATTTGTATCTCACCTATTTGATTTCAGATGGAACCAAGCAAGCCATAGTTTTAGTGGATCTGTTTGATTTGCCTCCAGATAGCTTCTGGCTTTAAAGCAGGTGTGTTAATGCTCTCTCTCTCTCACTCTCTCTACAGTTTTGTCATTCATCATCTCTGAACCTTTCTTTTCTGGGGATGCCACTCATCTGTTTCCTTTAAAAACGCCCAGCCACTCTGCAAACAATGGGTCTTAATCTTCTGAGTGGATGAAAGGGAATTGAGTACAATGGCCACCAGGATTTCAGGATTTACCTATTCTGTTTTGCAATGTCACAGGTAAATCCTGGTTTTTTCAGTTTATCTGATGTTTTGACTGTTTCTATCCTCCATTGATTTGTTGTTCAGTGTACCATGTTTCTATGGGTTATAATTCTTTGCTTTTTATGTGGTTTCTCAAGTAATTTTCTTTGTAAAAAGATACGCACAGCTGCTTCCTCAACCATTGTGTGTTTGATGTACCTGCATTCAAAGTATTTGATCTTTGATCATCTGGAGGGATTGAACTGTTCTTGTACTCAGGGATATCTAGGCTGCATATTGTTCAACACTATTGTTAGACATTGAGGAAAATGATTGATGTAACTAGCCCCATTTAGTTGGTTTAAGACTGAGTTGACTGTTGTGTGGAGTTGAGTATATTTTGTGAAATTATTTTGACACATACTTCAATCATTCTTGTGCATCATCCATTAATATTTCTCATCAGGAAGCCAATCAAATATAATAATTTCCCTTGAATTAATGCCTGTTTCCGCTTCACATGGAAATATCAAGATAGCAACTTCGCATTCTTGGATCAATCCTTGATAGAAATGCCATAATCTCTCCACTGGATCTGGATGCGGAGGGGAGTTTTAGGAACAAATCCCCTGTTCAGCCCTACCCTATAGTGGAGTACTTATTTTTCCCCCTATCTAAGCTATATCAACATAGCCAACTAGAAAACTCATCCACTTGTCAATTATGGGTGTAGTAATACACACTCGTAAATGATTGGTGTCAGAATTTTAGCGGTTGCTCGCTGGTTTGATGTTAATAACCATACAGCTTGGGTGTGGTTTGTTGGTTCAGTTTTTTTGGATGTTTCTCAGATTTTGTCCATGTTTGAGTCTGTATATTTTAAAGTTATGCGTGGTGCTTGATGTTTGTTGCTACTGTATTAATTCACTAAGGCTCCGTTTGTTTCGGCTTGGAAAGCTTTCCCATAAAATCAGATATTTTGCTTTGTTTTTTAGTTTGGAAAATTTTCATATGGTAAAATTTTACAGTGGGGCTACTCTTTTCCGGGAAATAGGATGGAAATTTTACCCTAAAATTTGTTGGTAAAACAACTTGGAAAATCTATCGGGGTTTGAGACTCATTCCTCATCTCCTCCTTCCCTCTTCCCTGCCAATCGCCTGTGGACTCCTCTCCTCCTCATCTCAGAGCAGATCTGTTCTCTCCTCCTTTCTCATCTCAAAGCCGATCTCCTCATCGTAGAGTGGAGAAAATCTCGACTGGGATCCCAAGTGACGTTGGTGCGACCGTTGAGTTTTCTCATTTTCTCCATTCTGCAATCCGTCTTCGCAGCGTATCGAGTGAAAGTTCCGGTTTCAAACTTCGATGTTCAAAAGAGAGAATTCTCCTTTTTTCTATTGCTTCCATTACATTCTATTCTTATGGTTGATGAGAAATCAGTATTTTTTTCGACATTCCTCTCCCTCTTTTCTAACAGGTGATGTGTGGTATTCGACAGAGGGTAACTGACTTGAGAATTTGCTCCCCCTCCCCTCTGTTCGATGCATTTCCCTTCCTTCATCTGTTGCATCATGAATCGTTGAACTTTATACCATCACCAGATCTACCACTTTTAGATCATTAGTTCTCGTCTCATTAGTCTATTTTGAGAGCTCTTCCTTTTCTATGGTGGATGGGTGGTATCATATTTGAATACTGTAAATTTATTGGGGCTTATATAGACTTTGAATATGCAGGATGTCAACAAGAGTCAGAAGCTCGAGGACTGGGCAAGGGCTTGCAAGGAGCACAACAGTTACACCGGTGGGAACTATAGTTACAGTTGAACCCTTCAGAGATGGACCATTGGATTAACCATGACCACCCATGATCCTTGCTCTTGGGACCTACTACCATATATTTTGAATATTTTGAGTAAAAAAGAGCAACCCAGTGCACGGGGCTCTTACTACTGCAAGGTCCTAGAGGGGCAAGTGTATGTAGCCTTAACCCCTCATTCGCAAGAGAGGCTGTTTCCAAGTTTTGAACCTATGATCAACATGTTGCAATAGTGTATGTATAGAGGGACTATAAACACTGAAAAGGAAACTTGGAAAGGTTCCTACGAAGTCGATATGTAGATTCCTCTATGTCATGCCCTCTGGAATTCTATGCGATGGAGATAGAGTTCAGTCTCTGTATTGAAAGCCCTTTGTATACAAATCGCATCTGCAATGCCTATTTGGTGGGAAACACACTAGCATAGTGGGAATAAGTAATGAACTAATTATCACACTTGTTTCTCACCACCACCATATTTATAGGACAAGTGTTTTTTGTCCAAGAGGGGCATGAGCACCTTTACACAGGACGCAAGCCCTCAAGAGGAGGGGTGTGGTGGTCATTCTATGTCTCTTTTCTGTGTAGGGATTGCTCTTGAACAGAAAACCGTCCCATATTAATCTCCACTAATTTTAGGCAGCGCATTGTTTCTGCTTTTAATCAAGCCTTATGCCTTGAGGCATGGCATAGACAAATTCCTATTCGGTTGGTTGGTCGATCAGTTATTGATCCTAACTGGGTTCAAAGTAATTGGGCTATTCATGCTTTAAACGGCAAATAGACTAATTTGGGCTGTGGTTTATACGGACTATAATCAGGTTAGGTGGCTTAAATGGACTATAAACGGTCGGTTATTGATTCGATTGGTCCCAGTCGGGTGACCATTAGGTGACTATTTTGCGCTGAGAATACCTAATATTTTATTGATCAGTCCTTGAGTTTGACATTTTTATTAATTAATCAAAAGGATCTTGGACTTCAACCGGCCCGTCTAGGTTACGCCTACCATTACATAACAACTTTTGACATCCCAAAGTCAGTGAC
The DNA here is from genome assembly GCF_013358625.1 of Macadamia integrifolia. Lineage (NCBI taxonomy): Eukaryota > Viridiplantae > Streptophyta > Magnoliopsida > Proteales > Proteaceae > Macadamia > Macadamia integrifolia. Next base: position 49,947 of record NW_024868404.1, on the reverse strand, counting down.
TAATCAAATTGATCGATTCGGGGTCATCCTGTACTGACCTATTTGAATTAGACTGATCACAATTGAATCAATTGTCCTTAACATATGCAGAGGCTGATTCTTAGGGTTTTCCATGCCGATTCCAATCCAATTTGCAGTAGGATTCGCTGAGACCAATCCAGATCCTGATTTTGGGTTTCTAAGCTTTGTATAAAATCTACAGATTGCGACTGGAATGGTGGTACTAGGGGTGTCAACTGGTCGGGCTGGGTTGGTCTCGGTCAGGCTTAATTGGGCTTGACCACTTGAAAGCCTTGCACTGTGAACGTCTGTTTAAGTAAACGGGCCTAGCTTTGGGAGGTCATGGTACGGTTTATAATCGGACCGGTCGGTGTCAGGCTTTAATCGAGCTTCCTTAAACAGGTCTTCACCAGGTTATGGACCTATTTAAGTCTAAATAGGCTTTAAACGTGTTTACTCTAAAATTATTTTCTTAAGTTGGTTGAATGTTCAGAAATACGTGAAACAAATCTTTAATAAAAAAGAAAAATTATATGAGATTATGGTTGTTCTTACAGAGAAAAATAATAGGTTATGACCTTTACAACTTACAAAATAAATCTTAATTAAATCAAAATCTATTACAAAACAAAGGGTAAGAAAGTTTATTTTGTTTCTTACTAATAGTGGCAAAATAAGAATTTTATGTAGTCTTAAAGGAGTCGGACTACAACGAGTCGATTCAAGCAGGTATATAAACGTGACAGTTCAATCGGGCGCCTGACGAGCTAGTTACTTTCATCATGAACATGAGCCCGACACGTTTATTAAATGGGCTGATCCAAGTTAGGCCATAAACGTATCGAGCTCGATCAAGCCTACCGGTGTGGACTCAAAATTGACACCCCCAGGTGGTACCACCGATAACCAACCTATCTCAGCGAAGCTTTACTTCCTTTATTTATTTATTTATTAACAGACAAAAAATGTTCGTGTGCATCCAGTGGTCAAGGTGTGCGTCCAGGTGCTTTCAGCTGTACGATGGGCACTTGATGTACCGGGCACCGGAGAAATCCTGCTCCAAAGAATGCTACCCAAAAACAGGGGTTGCGAAGTGACCACTTTACCACCTGTTGGATGCCTAGCGCTCACATTGCCTTCCACCCCAATCGGTACAGGTAGCGTTCTCTCCACCTTCTCTATTTCCTGTCATCTGTTTCCCTCTCTTTCTTTCTGTGTCTGTCTGTCTCTCTCTTTCCCTCTCTCTCTTTCTCTGTGTGTGTCTGCTTAAGCAGGTTCTACTTTCAAGGCAAGATGATGAAGCTCTCGCAGTTCGTGTGCAGGTGAGTGTCTTGACCGACAGTAGCTCATCACCGGAGCAGTTCTCATTTTTTGTGATTTTGTTTTTTGTTGAAACGATTCTTAGGTTTACAAGCTAAAGTTCTTTGTGCTTGAAGTAGTCGTTTTTTCGTTTTTGAATGTTTCATTTCACCAATGTTAAAGTATTGCTCTTGCATCCTATACCTTTCCCTATTTATCGTACTTTAGGGGAAGTAATAATCTACGGCCTTACATTGGAAAGAACTTATTTCTTTATGAAGATCAGTTCATAGGCTCTGTGGTGACTAACAAATATTCACTTGTCAGAAGTGCGTCTTTCAGCTTAGTTACTGTAGATGTTGATATATATATCTGAAATCTCTCTCTCTCTCTCTCTCTCTCTCTCTCTGAAAGTGTAACTTGTTATACTTAATTATTATTGGGGACCCATATACCAGCTGGTCAGATATCATGTCTCTTTTTTTCCTAATAATCCTGAACAGAATTGAATCCTGGCATTAGTTGTGAAGGATGTGTCTCTTCCTTCCTGGCCATAAGCTTCCTGGAAATCCAGACATGGTTGCTGTATCTTTTAGTTCTTCTACCCGTTAATTGTGGTTATGAAATATTTAGGTTGTATGCAGTAAAGAGGTGATGTCGGGACAGATTACTGTCCTGAACATGGAGGAAACTGACAGATTTAAGCCTGGAATAAAACCACATTACAGGGACCACAGCAGCAGCAGCAGCAATAGCTCTGAGAGTCTATGTATCTCAAATTTTTTTTTTGTTGGGCCCCCTTTTCTGTATTTCGCTCCCTCAGTTTTCTTTCTAGTACACTTATAATTCTTTAAACACAAATCATGGCTTCCTGTTAACCCATGTTACTATGTGCTCTAGTTTGGTATTTCATCCCCCCC
>NW_024868404.1:32452-47708 GCF_013358625.1 Macadamia integrifolia | reverse complement strand
CCCCCCCCCCCCCTTTTTGTCTTGGAACTATACACTAGTGGCACATTAAGTACATTTAGTAGTTTCAATTTGTTATTCCTTTTAAAACTTTTTGCTATAATGGACAAAACTAGGAAGTTGAGATGGAAATGTGTAGTAGAGATGGTTGTGTGGCAAAACTAGGAAGGATAAAGTATGGAATGATTGTATTAGGGTTGATCTGAGAGTTGCCCCTCTTCATGATAAGCTCTCAGAAAGCCGTATGAGGTAGTATGACCATGTTCAATGGAGACCTAGAGATGTGCCAGTAAGGAGGAGTGATTTGATTCAGATTGAAGGAGCTAAAGAGCTAGGGTAGACCTAAAATGACTATAGGAGAACTAGTGAGGAAAGACATGTATAGTTTAGGTCTTGTACCAAGTATGACCTTGAATAGGCCAGATTGGAGGGCTAGACTCCATGTAGCCAACCCGATTTAGGTGAGTTTTTACCCATTTTTATGTCTTCTTTCTTTTGTTGTGGACAAATCCATGTAGCCCACCCCATTTACTTGGGATGGCTGAGTTTTTGTTGACAAAACAGTCCCTAGATTAGGCATCTAGGAAATTCTATTAGTAGGGAAAGAATGGGATATAAAGTGTTGTACATGACCAGATGTCTAGTCATTTGTTTCTTTCAATCATTTGATTGAAAATGGAGCAGCAACTTGATTTTGAAGATCTCTTACTTTTTCTTGTCTTTTCTTTGATTCCAGCCATAGAAATCATAGATTTCTAGATTGTTTAAGTCCTATTCTTGCCTTTTTATGTTTGGACCACATCAAGAGGGCTCACATTTAGTATGTGGGTGTTTGTAATTACGTCATGTTAGTTGCTAAAAAAATCTGCCATTATCTCGTATAGTTGAAAATATACATTTGTACTGAGCATGTTTTGTACACCTTAGGCTTGGGTGGCTAATGTGTTTCTGCTTCCAGAAGATTTAGACTCATGGCTGCTAATGGTTTGATATATATTGAATTTGGAAGGAAGATTGTTGCACTAGACACTCAATTTGTTTCTCAGAGAAACTCTTATTTGTTTTCTCCCCATGTTGTTTTCTGTCTGTTTTTCTCTATCGCATGTCTTTAAGTTAAGTATTACATTGTCTAATTTTTCATTAGAATGGAAATTGTTCTGAATGATGCACTATACAGCCAAAAGAGACAATGCTTGGGTTGATTAACACTTTGGAAGTGTTCTCAACATTCTTGCACTAATATGTGAATCCTTCAGTGATCATAGTTCTAGCAATTTATAATTAATTTCATCTTTTAAACAGGAATGCTGTGTCTGAGAAACTATTTTCAGGGAGGGCTTGTAATGTCAAAGATTGCACTTGGCTGCAGAATCTTCCTTTTCGGGGCATTGTAACTTCGAGTCAGGAATTAGGTAATGATTGCTCTCAGCTAAACTATGTATCTGCTTTCTTCTTCTGTGATTATTATGCATTTTAAATATCTATTCTGTCTCTCTATGTCTGCAGGGGAAAAATCGGGCAAGATCTTTGCTGATTATACTGTTTTCAAGGGCAAGGCTGCCTTCTCTATACGTCCTTCACTTCCAACATTTAGGAAACTGGATGTATGTATGATTTAATTTGTTTTATACGTTGTTCCTTGTTTTGGCTTATAAATTTGAATGCTGCTGCCTATGTATGGATTATGATTTTTATTGTCTATTCTGCGAGTCATAAATTTCAATGCTGATTCTTTTCTTGCACAGACAGGAGGTTCCAAGATTGATCGGATGGGTTCGATGATGTTGACTTTCTGGCCTGCTATTGGTCAACGCAAATATGATTGGGAAAAGAAGCAGGTTGTTGCTGTGATGTGCCTTTGTTGTGTTCTTTGTTCTATTTGTCACTCATCATGTTACATGGTTTGGGTACAGGGATCAGGTACAAATATGTGCCAAGGAGTCAGATCCACCTGTTTCCAAAACTTAAATATTAGAATACTGGAATATATGTGGTGGGGGGTAGGTAAAATGAACCCTAGGTTCAGGCTAAGCACCCCTTGGATAGGGATCCCAAGTCACTCAAAACGGAAAAGTCAACAAAAATCAACCCTCTAATGATGTAAGACTAAATTACCAAGGGGTAATTAGTCACAGTAGGATCCGTCATAAACTCCAACACACAAATCAAGTTCAGATTCAACAGAAACTCAGATTTGGAAAATAGAACTGAATAGAGGAGATTTCGGTTACTCATAAACCACAACTCATATAGAGCTGAATTTTGGATCAAATGAAGATCCTATGTTAGGAACAAACCATAAAAAATTGAGCAAATTCTGTTGGCGAGAGATCTGCTGGTTGTAAGAAAAAGAAAACTTTTGGTGATTCTTCAAGAACTGGAGTTGGAAGTGTTGGATGATCCTCAAATTTGGGTAAAGTGGTCCTCCTAAGGTCCTAAACAAACCCTCAAAATCCTGCAGCAATCAAAGACCTGGTTTGGGAGATACATACCTGAACATTCTTTGTGGGGAAACTCTGTAAATGAAAATCGATACAGACTCTGTGTGTGTCCTCTGATCAGCAATCTTAGAGGGTTTCAATCTCACTTTAAATAGTAGACAAAGATAAAAATAAAAGAAGAAAGGAAGGGGTTGAGAATCAATTGTAAAAGAAAGGGGGTAGGGGGTGGCTTTCTCAGCTTGGGTCTCTCATCCATAGCTATCCAAGTTGTATCTCAGGAATAAGCAAGGTTTAAGATCTCGCTCTCGCCTCCCATCTCACTAATCCAAAAAAGAGAGATCTCGCCAAATCTTGCTAAGATCTCGCCGAGATCATGTATTTTTTCCCGGGCCGACTCGGTGGTTGGTCTCGGTGGCTATATGGTCTTTGTAGCCCTGAAAGTTGGTATTTACCCTATTTTAGGCCTTCTAAACACAATGGAAACATCAATTTTTAAAAAATCAAACCTAAAATTGTATTTGGACTTCGTACTATATGTAAGTAGTCTTCGACTCTTCGGACCTTAGCCTAGTATGCTCTATTCCACAATCCACATTCCACAATCAACACATGATGCAACATAATCATAAGAATTTAAAAGACATCATAAATAAGAAAAATAACTCCAAATGAGGATAAGGAGGTAATATTCTCTACTCTTTAAGCTTCAATGAGTGTAGGAATGAAGATCCTTAAGCAAAAGCACCAAAATCCTTACTCCTTAGTGTTTTTTCTTCAAAAATTGGCAAGATCTGGCGATCTCGGTGGAGTTTTTGTACAATTTGTATCCCACCATGCATCTCGTCTCGCCTTTTTGAAAAAACGAGATATTGATTAATTCTGTAAACTTCATTCATTCATTAATTCTCAAAGCATTACATCAACTTCTCTTATATAACAGAAGGTACAACCTTACAATTTAGAAACAAACCCAAAATAGAAACTAACTGATTTTAGCAACTAAATACTAACTTGTTCACTAAGAAACTAACATAATACCATAAAGGACTCTTCTAAAATACTAAAACTGACTTTGGCTACTTGTTAATACAAAGGGGGCAAAAAAAGGGACCAAATTACCATTCATGTAATTTCTGGTTTTGGGTTGGCTTGATGGGCCAACATTGGGACTGGCTGGTCTGGTTTGATGGAACTGGCAGCTCCTTTCTTTTGCAGGCTTATCTACATCATCTCAGATGAAGGTCAAATTTTAACACACACAAACAGTTAGGATATATGATCTTCAGGATACAACGATGATCCAGTGGTCAGATTAAGAGTAATATTAGAAAATAGTCAAATCTGAAATTGAAGAAAATAGGAAACTTATAATTAACCAAAATCGAAGAGCCAGATTAACCAACAAGGCCGGTCTAGTGTCACTCTTAGTAGGCTTAAATCAATCCCCCAAGTATGATGGACAATAAAGGGTCAGACCTAAAGTAATCAAAGGCCCTTCAGGTCTGAAATCGAAAAAAAGGACAGAAGCAGGAGAAGCTTAATCAAACCAGATATGTGATATGTGAATCAGGTCAGCAATTAACCCTGGTTGAAGGACCCTCTTGGGGGTCCTTGAATGTCCCAAAGTATGGGAGAAATATGATGGACAGATTCTCCAGTATATGCTGATATGCTAGATACATATGGAAATGGTCCAGAAACATATTGAAATGCCTAGGATATAAGCAAAATACAGTTTCAAAGCATAAAACACTATAAATAAGTAGTGTGTAAAATAAAGCTTTTCTCATTGCATCCAAAGTCCACAGTTCAAACCGCTTAATGATGCAAAACCCAGGTCACAAATCCCTATTTGGGTTCGTCATGGACCTACCCAAGTTAAAAATAAATGAACTGCAAGAGTCTTGGCAGATTTGTAATTAAATAGAAGGTCAGAACCCGATTTAAAGGGGTGATGGCATATCTGTAAGTAATGTGAACAATGGAAGGTTGATGGGGACATCAAGGTGTATAGTCGAAAGAAGAAGAAGATTCAACCAGATCCATCTTTGTGCTTGGAAGATTAAACAAGAAAGAAGAAGGAAAGAGAAGGAACAAGAAAGAAGAAGGAAAGAGAGGAGTCGAACCAGCCTTCCAGCGCTGGGTTCGACCCCCCCTTGTCCTCTCAATCAGCAGATCTTGTGGACCCCACAAGATCTTATTTGATTATAGTACTTTACTTTAATTCTAGTGTTATTTGATTGTCTTACATAATTAGGAAACTAGGACTTCTTTCTATTGGTCTATTAGGTAGTTTTTTATTTCAAACAATTGAGTTTCTAAATATCTTTTTTTTATTTTTGAAAGTTTATTCTATTTAAGTGTAAGGCCATTGGCCATTGTTTAATTCAATGAATGTGAATTGAAAAACAGCCAAGAGCAAAGCCCCCACCCCTCTCACGATTCTCTCTCTCTTTCAATCTCGTCTTTCTTACTTTCTCTCTCGCCTCTTTCCTCTCTTTAGTTTCTCGGCTCTCTCCTCTCTTGTCTTGCCTCCCTCCCTTTTTTTTTCATTCTTTTTTTTCTGTCACTGTTGCGATTACTCACTACTGCTGTTATATACTGCTGCCATTACTCACTCTGCTGCTACCCTCGGCTATTGCTATTCTCGGTTGCTGTTTACTCTCTGCTGTCCGTGAGTTGCTAAGAGCCCCAACATCATTCACCAAGTTACATCGACAATACTGAGGATCTCTATACAACCGGCTGGACTTGTCTTCATCAACTAAAGGTGGACTGCATCTTTTTATTTTGGAGGATCTTGATCTCTTCTTTTCTCCTTAGATCTGGACAGCAGCATGGTAAAACATTAAACTAAACCCTCCCCACCTCCATTAATCCCTATTATATATTGCAGCCCATTAACATTGAAACCAACCTTTGCCCTTTGTTTATGCCTATTTTTACCCGTTGTTTTAAGTCGTTTCGTCACTGTTATATCTCCAAAAACCTTGCTGATTTTCTATTTTAGTTGGTTGCTAGAGGACATTGATTGTTTGCTTATCTAATTTGGGTGTCTAGATTGATTTGTGCTGAACCTAACATTCGTATGTCGTTTGTTCCCTTCCCCATGTCCCCACTTAAAACTTAAGTAAGAATTTATGTGTTTTTCCGTCTAGATTATTATTGCTTTTTGCTACTTTGTTTATTAGTCTCATTTTATTTTGCATGCTTAATCTTGTTTGCTGAGTTTCTTTTTGTCCTATCTACCTAAGTCCCTTGAGTTAACCCTACCTTGTTAGTTAATCTTGTAGGAGACCTAGTCACCTAGGAACCCCCTACATCATCTTGGTATCAGAGCATGGTTTTGTCTAAGTTTAGGGTAATTAAGTACTGCTGTCCCTTGTTTACATGTCTTATCTTTTGAGGTCTAGTCTCCATCACTGTTTGTCCGTGGTCGAGTCTGAACTAAGAGAGCGATATCATAGATTAGAGGACACCCTTTTATTTCTTAAGTTGGCGGGACCAAATAGCATTGGACGTTATTCCCTCCAAAAGCATATACTCGAGAGGGAGATTTCTGACCTCAAGATTGAAAGGGCTAACTACTTATCTCAATTGGAGATCTTGAGTAGACCTTGAGTTTTTGGTGGCAACCGTACCTTTGGCTGCCCATCTCCTTATGTCCACTCGTAGTGGTAGAGCATACCAGGATATGTCTGACCCTCCTAGCACCGCCACCCAATCGGAGCAACTGGCTGAATTCATGAAAGCCGTTCAAACCATACAGGAAACACAAGCTATCCATCTCCAAGCCCTTACCGATAAGTTGGCTGCCCTCGAGACAAGTGCCCAAAACCTAAAACCTTGATGGATGGCAAGGCCGTAACATGACTGGCACTGAACCTAGGGGCAGAGGCCCTAACCCTGAGGAAGTAAACGAAAATAACCAGACTGATGGTTATGACCGGATAGGGGATAACTTCCAAGGCCTAAGTCGTGGTAGGGATCAGGGTAGGGGTCGAGGCCCACCGCCAAGACGCCAGACCCAATATGGAGATGATGAGGGCTATGAGCACCATGATGGGGGCTTTGATGTCAGACAGATGATTAAGGTAGATGCCCCTACCTACAATGGTCAGATTGATGCTAGGATCCTTCTGGATTGGATCAAGCAGATGGATAGGTACTTCGATTTCTATGATATGCCAGAGGAAGTCCGCTACTGATTTGCTAAGTTCAAGCTTATTGGAGCTGTCCAGGACTTCTGGACAGACCTAGAGTACCAGGAGGACCACCTAGGACTTGAGCCAATCACCACCTGGGTAGAGATGCAAGAGCGGCTCAAGAGGGAATTTTTGCCTATCACTTATAGGCTCCAGTTGTTGAATGAGATGAATACCCTGAAGCAAGGGAAGTTGACTGTGACCGAGTTCATGAGCAAGTTCAATGAATTGAAAATTAGAAGTCGTATTCGGGAGGATGTTGAGCAGACACTATCCAGATTCCTTACCGGGCTCAACTCCGAAATTCAGTCTCTTATGGCACCCCACCTGGTGCGAGACGTTCCACAAGCCTTCAGGATAGCCCTTGAGGTGGAATCCTCCATGATAACTTATTCTCAGAGGAAGAGCTTCCAAGCTGGGGAGTCTCAATTTAGAAAACCACCCCAAGGCTCAACTGGATTCCCAAAACCCCCTGTTGCACCACAACGTCAATTTGACAAGGGTAAAGGAATTTTGGAAGAAGCACCTAAGAGTAGTGGGCAGCAACAGTGCTTCAAGTGTCGTGGGTTTGGTCACTTCTCCAGAGAGTGTCCCAATAGGAATCTTTATGGAGGAGACCAGACCCCTGAGGAAAGTGACCAAGAGGGTTTTCAGGACCATGAGTATGAGGACCATAGGCCAGATGAGACCATATCTGATGAGAACACCGAGGAGGCCGGTGACCTCACGCTCAGCATTGTGCGTTGCATGGTCTCACAACCTAAGAGTAGCGACGATTGGCGACGAACTAATATTTCCATCACCTACACGTCATCAGGGCAAGAACTGCCGCGTCGCCATAGACAACGGGAGTTGCATGAATGTGGTCGCCAAGAGCGTTGTTGCTCGAATGGGCCTCAAACCTGAACCCCACCCCAAGCCTTACAAGGTTGCATGGGTTGATCAGACCACCATTCCTGTAAATCTGAGGTGTCTAGTTCCCCTACACTTTACAGGATATGAGGATCGAGTGTGGTGTGATGTCCTAGAGATGGATGTTGCCCACATCATTCTAGGTAGGCCCTGGTTATATGACCGGGATGTCACCAATTATGGGAAGTCTAACACCTATGTCTTTGAGTTCAAAGGGAAGAAGATCAGGCTGACACCCAGTGCCCCTAGGGAAGTTAGGGTTCCAGAACACAAGGGAAGTACATCCAAACACGCCCCCACCAAAACACTCAACATCTTAAATCAACAACAATTTGAAGGAGAGTGTCACGAGTCAAGGGTGATTTATGCTCTAGTTGCCGTACAGAGTAATACCGATAGGTCACGCTTATTCATTGAGGCTCCTAGAGAAGTGCAACCCTTGTTGAGGAAATTCGAGAGGCTATTCCCTGAGGAACTACCTGATGAGTTACCGCCTATGCGTGACATCCAACACTCTATTGACTTGGTTCTAGGATCCTCTCTCCCGAACTTACCCCATTATCGAATGAATCCCAAAGAACACGCGGAACTCAAATGGCAAGTGGATGAACTTTTGCAAAAGGGATTCATTAGGGAAAGCCTTGGCCCGTGTGTTGTACCTGCCTTGCTCACGCCAAAGAAAGATGGCACCTGGCGTATGTGTGTTGATAGTAGGGCCATCAATAAGATCACCATCAAGTATAGGTTCCCTATCCCTAGGCTTGATGACATGTTGGATATGATGGCCAACTCTTCGATCTTTTCGAAGATTGATCTCAAGAGCGGAAACCACCAGATTAGGGTTAGGCCTAGAGATGAGTGGAAGACAGCCTTCAAGACGAAGGATGGCCTCTTTAAGTGGTTAGTCATGCCTTTTGGCTTGTCAAATGCACCTAGCACCTTCATGAGGGTAATGAATCAAGTGCTTCAACCATTCATTGGCAAGTTCCTTGTGGTTTACTTTGATGACATCTTCATCTATAGTAAGACCCCGTCTTCCCACTTGGATCACTTACATAAGGTTTTTCATGTGTAAGACAAGAGAAACTCTTTTTCAACCTCAAGAAGTGCACCTTCATGAGTGATCAAGTCATCTTCCTGGGATTTGTTGTGTCAGCTCAAGGAGTATCTGCTGACCCTGAGAAAGTGAGAGCGATTGTAGAGTGGCCTGAGCCAACTAACATTCATGAGGTACGAAGCTTTCATGGTTTAGCCACTTTCTACAGAAGATTCATCTACCGGTTTAGTTCCATTATGTCTCATATCACCGATTGCATGAAAAAGAAGGAGTTTCAATGGACTAAGAGTGCTACGAAGGCCTTTAATGAGATTAAAAAACTTATGACTGAAGCTCCAGTCTTGCGCCTCCCAGATTTCTCTAAGGTCTTCAAAGTTAATTGTGATGCATCTGGTATTGGGATAGGTGGTGTCCTGGGACAAGAGGGCCACCCTGTTGCCTATTTTAGTGAGAAGTTTAATGAAGCTAGGCAACGATATTCTACATACGACAAGGAATTTTATGCGGTTGTCCAATCATTGCGCTGTTAGCGACATTACCTTTTACCGCAAGAATTCGTGCTACTCTCTGACCACCAAGCTCTGAGATACCTGAGTGTCCAAAAGAAACTTAACCAGAGGCATGCTAAGTGGGTTGAGTTTCTCCAAGAGTACACTTTTGTACTCAAGCACAGACCTGGTGTCGAGAATACTGCTGCAGATGCGCTAAGCCGGGTGAACATATTCCTCATTCGCACCAATACTAGGAGTCGGGCTAGTGTGCTACTCCAGGCAATGAGTGTAGAGGTTGTAGGCTTCCAGCGAGTCAAGGACCAATACCCCACCTGTCCTGATTTTAGTGAGCCGTTCATTTCCTTGAGTGAAAGAAACCCAGTCAACCGCTCGGACTACCTACTTAGGGAGGGCTTTCTTTTTAAAGGAAGCAAGTTGTGCATTCCCAGGACTTCACTCCAAGATTTCCTGATTTGGGAATTACATGCTGGGGGAGTCGCTGGCCACTTCGGTCGCGATAAGACCATCACCCTCGTTGAGGACCGATTCTTTTGGCTAGGACTGAAGAAGGATGTTGCTAGAGTTGTAAATCAGTGCAGGACATGCCAGACCGCCAAACAACAAAAGCAAAACACGGGTTTGTACACTCCCCTACCCGTTCCCCATTCCCCTTGGTAGGACCTTAGCATGGACTTCGTGCTTGGTCTACCAAGAACTTCGAGAGGCCATGATTCTGTTTATGTGGTTGTTGACCGCTTCTCAAAGATGACCCATTTTATCCCATGCTTTAAGACCTCCGATGCATCCATAGTAACCAAACTTTTCTTTAATGAGGTTGTCAAGTACCATGGGTTACCCCTCACCATAGTGTCTGATAGGGATGTTAAGTTCACTAGTCATTTTTGGAGGACCCTATGGCGGATGATGGGCACGAAACTCCGTTCCTCCTCAGCTTTCCACCCTCAGACCGATGGCGAAACCGAGGTTGTCAATAGGAGCTTAGGGAATTTATTGCGTTGCCTCATAGGAGAACACCTTACCAGTTGGGATCGAGTCCTTAGCCAGGCCGAGTTTGCATATAACAGTTCTAAGAACCGTACCATTGGTCTGTCCCCCTTTGAGATATGTTGAGGATACCATCCTCGGACACCCATAGATCTTATCCTAGTCGTGTCTAGTTCTAGGACCTCCCAGTCAGCCGAATCTTTTGCTCAGCATATACATGATTTGCATGCAGGTATAAGGAGACAGATAGCACTGAGCAATGAGCAATACAAATCGAAGGCAGATGTGCACAGAAGGCTACAAGAGTTTCAAGAGGGTGATATGGTGATGGTAAGAATCAAGCCGCAATGTTTTGTTAGGGGAAAAGCGAGCAAGCTACATGCTCGTAGCACAGGTCCGTTCAAGGTACTCAAGAGGATAGGTGCCAATGCGTATGTTCTTGATCTGCCAGCTAGCATGGAGATCAGCAATATTTTCAATGTTGAAGACCTAGTCCCATACCATGGTACCTCTACCTTTACCCCTTTCTATCCTGATGACCTTGAAGACTTCCCTTTCAACATTGATGAGACTTCTGAGCCAAGCCAACCACTTCCCCCCACCTCATTACCACCTGTGCCTAAGGTCACGAGAAGAACTGAAGAAGTTGAGGAAATCCTTGATGAGAGGATTGTGTCCACACACACTGGAGGTTCTAGAGAGTTCTTGGTCAAGTGGCATGGACGTCCGGAAATTGACAATACTTGGATCACAATGCAAGAAGTCCAACAACTCAACCCAGACCTACTTGAGTATTACATGAGCTTTAATTCACCGGAGGTGAATTCTTCCAAGCCGGGGAGAGTTGATGGGGACATTGAGGTGTACAGTCGAAAGAAGAAGAATATTCAACCAGATCCATCTTTGTGGTTGGAAGATTAAACAAGAAAGAAGAAGGAAAGAGAAGAAACAAGAAAGAAGAAGGAAAGAGAGGAGTTGAACCAGCCTTCCAGTGCTTGGTTCGACCCCCCCTTGTCCTCCCAATCAGCAGATCTTGTGGACCCCACAAGATCTTATTTGATTATAGTACTTTACTTTACTTCTAGTGTTATTTGATTGTCTTTCATAATTAGGAAACTAGGACTTCTTTCTATTGGTCTATTAGGTAGTTTTTTATTTCAAGCAATTGAGTTTCTAAATATCTTTTTTTTATTTTTGGAAGTTTATTCTATTTAAGTGTAAGGCCATTGGCCATTGTTTAATTCAATGAATGTGAATTGAAAAACAGCCAAGAGCAAAGCCCCCACCCCTCTCACGATTGTCTCTCTCTTTCAATCTCGTCTTTCTCACTTTCTCTCTCGCCTCTTTCCTCTCTTTAGTCTCTCGGCTCTCTCTTCTCTATTCTCTCTTCTCTCTTGTCTTGCCTCCCTCTCTTTTTTTTTCATTCTTTTTTTTTCTGTCACTGCTACGATTACTCACTACTGCTGTTACATACTGCTGCCATTACTCACTGCTGCTACTACCCTCGGTTGTTGCTACTCTCGGTTGCTGTTTACTCTCTGCTGGTGCTGATCACCTTTCAATGAATGGATTATTGCTGGTTGTACCTGCTGTCCGTGAGTTGCTGAGAGCCCCAACATCATTCACCAAGCTACATCGACAATACTGAGGATCTCTATACAACTGGCTGGACTTGTCTTCATCAACTAAAGGTGGACTGCATCTCTTTATTTTGGAGGACCTTGATCTTTTCTTTTCTCCTCAGATCTGGACAGCAGCATGGTAAAACATTAAACTAAACCCTCCCCACCTCCATTAATCCCTATTATATATTGCAGCCCATTAACATTGAAACCAGCCTTTGCCCTTTGTTTATGCCTATTTTTACCCGTTGTTTTAAGTCGTTTCGTCACTGTTATATCTCTAAAAACCTTGCCGATTTTCTATTTTGCTAGAGGACATTGATTGTTTGCATATCTAATTTGGGTGGCTAGATTGATTTGTGCTGAACCTAACATTCGTATGTCGTTTGTTCCCTGCCCCATGTCCCCACTTGAAACTTAAGTAAGAATTTATGTGTTTTTCCGTCTAGATTATTATTGCTTTTTGCTACTTTGTTTATTAGTCACATTTTATTTTGCATGCTTAATCTTGTTTGCTGAGTTTCTTTTTGTCCTATCTACCTAAGTCCCTTGAATTAACCCTACCTAGTTAGTTAATCTTGTAGGAGACCTAGTCACCTAGGAACCCCCTACATCAAAGGTCCTTTTTGGAAGAGGAGACAGAATTGGAACTAAGCTGGGACAAAAATATTGGAGAATTTTCTGGAAGTTAACTTAAAGGAAGAATATAATAGAACCAATTTTTGAACAGAGTTTTCGTGGCGCCTAGGTGAAATCTCAAGCGACACCAGTAAAGACAAAGCCTCCTTGGTCGCCTAGGCAATGCCTTGACAACTATTCTTTAGAAAGTAGGGGCTGTTCTGTAATCTTGATGAACAGGGCTTTAGAAACCCAGCGGTAGAAGTAAACTCACTTACGGCTGGAACAATTCCCTATCCAAGCAACCAATTCCAACGAGTATTAAGAAGGTATCAAACCCTGCAAAATGGATCTGGCAGACTGTACAGAACCAGATTTGGTGTCAAGGATACATCACTGTAGGAATGGACTTTGGATGCAAGACCATAGGGTCTGGGTTGCCTAGGAGAGGGCAACCTATGCCCAAAATATTGGACCAAACCAACTTTTGAAGGTGTGTCAGAACTCAGAAGCGAAGTTAATTTGTTCCAGAAGTACCACAAGTTGCAGGAAAATAAACAGGATAGCAGAATAATAATAGGAAATAAAGGATGGAAGCATGGAGGAGATCTCTTCTTTCTCTGGGTTGGACAAAGAGAACAAGAAGAACCACGTAACCTCAGCCACGGCCTACAAGAACTCAAATAAGTTCCATTCGATCAAATCGATCTCCAAATTTGGTGCGAATGCTTACATATATAAAAGAAAGAGTATAATGTTCGTAATCAAACTCTAAGCTGAATTGAAATTGTAATAACTAGGTAACTAAATAGTTGCTCAATCGCTTTTGCGTATCCAATTTCCCTGACATAAAATTATGGAAAAATTGCAAGATTATCCCAAATCCCTAATATTGTGTGACTGCATCACTTAAATGCTTATGTGAGGACTGGTTTTATTTGCTTGAAGCGCATCCTATTTAACACAACAGAAACTCTGATGTTAATTAAGCTTGACTCATTGACTGAACTTATAATTTGTAGGTATTTGCTTTGTCACCGACTGAGGTTGGATCTGTGATAAGCCTGGGCCTTAATGATTCCTGTGAATTTTTCCATGATCCTTCTATGAAAACAAGGTTGGTAGTCTTTTATCCTTTGCTGAGAAAAATCACTGTTATCATACTGAAAGGATTAGCATAAAAGGTTGAGATTATAATACGAGAAAGTGGCACATTTTATGGACCAGGTGATAAAATGTCGCCATCATTTTATTTCCACTAGTTTAAGAATTTTTGTATTTAATTTTCAAACTTGATGAGTTGACAAGCATTTAATGTAACAGTCTTGCTGGTCAAGTGAGGAAGAGCCTATCAGTTACACCAATAGCAGATGGTGGTGGCTATTTCTTTAGTTTGAGTAAGCCTGTGCCTTGTCTTATTATTTTGATGCTCATTTGCTTGGTCTCTTTGTTGTATGATTGCATGAAGTTGTTAATCATAGCATCTTAGTTTTATGCAGTTTTATCTCCTTATTTCTTGCAAAATTCGTACAAATGTCCATATTCAGCTTAAAGCATGTAAGTTTATAAGAATTAAGAACATATAGGGATTGAAATGCTTAAGTCAACAACAAAATTATTCACATAAGGTTATATGATTTTGAGGTGTACTTTATATTTTTTCCTTAAATTTGATCATGTTGGTTCTTAGAAAACTAGTCATAAAGGTGCCACCTGTGCTCCCACTAGACTACTGTGGATGAGTAGATATTTAAAAATGTCTTTTAAAACATTATGTTCTATTCCTAATAGAACATATGCCCATCAGTTGCTGCAGCAGCATCACTTGTTGCTTTAGACTGGTATAAAGAAAAGGAATCCTCAAGCCTTATGGAGTTATCATTTTTTTTTTTTTTTGTTCTTTTTCTATTATGAGTTGTTATGTTGGTGTACGATGTCTTGTGTTCCGTCACAGTTTAATCCAATGAGTACTGGTGCAGCGCCTCGACAGACAGGACGACGGTCCCGCTAGCCGATTAGTGGGCCGTGGGGGTTGCAAGGGGGGCAGGGGGTGCAGCCCCCCGCTCGAATTTTTTATTTGAGGGCAATTGTGTACTTTCTAGATTAGGGTTTTTCGCTATATATTTGTAGCGAGGGTTTCTCTATAATGCAAGCAATACTGAGAGGTGTGAGGGACGAGTGCTGTCCCTATTCTCCATTGATAGTGAAGCAGGATCTCATCTCACCGGGGACGTAGGCAATCTTGTCGAACCTCGTAAAATCTGTGTGCATTGTTTGTTCTGATTTTTCCATTATCTTTTGCATCATTTTAGGGTTGCATTTCTACATTATTATTCGTTTCCATAGTCAATTGGTCAATAATTTGTTTTGCTTCTGTTTGCATCCTAAGTTGGAGAAATTGGATGTCGTATTTGCTACATATAGGAAGAACATGCTATGATTGCATCAATATTTAGACAGAGTGCCATATCTCATGGAAGGAGGGGTTTGTTTCTGCATGCCCATTCGCTGGAGAGGAAAAATTTTATAATGGTGTTACAGTAAATAAAACCCACTTGGTTTCTTGGTGTGTATCTACCTAACTGTCCCTTAGCTTTTATCTTTTCCTGTGATTGGACAAGCAGGTTTTCATTGCATCTTGTGTTCCACAGGATCCAATCTCGGCAACCAGCTTTGTTTGAAAACTGGATTTGCCTGGCTCAGTCTGTTGGCTCTAGTGGATTGTGGAGAACTTGTTTAGGCCTAAGCTTGGTTTAAGTTCTTACTTCCAATGAGATGTTGGACTCTTACAAGGTCTCATCCATTATGTTTTTCTTCACCCTCATATTTTTTATTATATATGTGGGTTGCGATTAGTGATGCCAACACCATCTCCTCTCTCCTACCCCCACCCCCCACCCCCCACCCC
>NW_024868404.1:30887-32432 GCF_013358625.1 Macadamia integrifolia | reverse complement strand
AAAAAAAAAAAAAAAATCTTCCATGCCAACACTTCTTGGCTGGCATTTACAACTAGTGAAAATAGTCATCAACATGAAACTTGGGAACTCATTCTCTCTCTCTCTCTCTCTTTTAAATATGTAAATAATAATCTTTCTTCACCCACTCTATTTTATGTTTACTTGTTAATTTTAACTAAAAAGTGAAAAGAAAGACAAGATTTCCTTCAGAAACAAACATAATCACTGGAAATGTATAAAAAAATCTTGAAATCCTCTCTTAACTTCTGTTCTGCCTAGAATTTCTGTTGCAAGGATTTTGCAAGAGCATATCTGTTACTTGTATGCATAGTTGGCAAGGCTACCCAAGGCGGTAGAGGGGTGCTTAAGTGCTTAGGCGACAAGGTGCCCAAGTGTTATTTTTTATTTCCCCTATTTTCTAACATTATTTAGTATGTTACATATGCCTTGTATCATAAAAAATCAAGATTAAGCCACATCAAGTCATAAAAAATCAACATTTAGAGAAATGTTCTTCTCTAATAAGTTTCACTTGTCAGTTTTTTTTTTTTTTAGTGAGACTTTTTATATTATGTAGAGGACAAAACCAGCTCTCCAACAAGTCTAACATTATTTAAATCTAAATTGTAACAAAGTTATGTTTTAGTCAAACTATTTTAAAATGTGCGAATGCTATTATAGTCGCTTGAATGAAAATAATTTTATGGACATAAAAAAGAGAGGATTATTTTACCTTACTTTTGGTTTTTAGCAATGTTTAACCATGATAAGATTTATGAAATTTTCAGAATTGAGAAAAACGCAAGCAATTGAAAGTTGAAAATCACCTCTGCAACAAAAAATCCATTTTTGTTCTTGGACTGGGGGGGTTGACTTTTTATCCTCTTGGAATTTGATTTTTAAACTATTTTTATTGGATTCAAATAGGAAGGATTTTCTTATATGAATAATATCTAGCATTTACTTAACTAATACTTCACATAAATAAGTGTTGTGCTTTGTACTAAGGCGACAGTCACCTAGACCCCAACTAAACCACCTGGTTGCCATGACAAGATGTTTGTATGTAATATGAGGGCATTCTGGTCAGATAAGAAATTTTCCTATATTTAA
The DNA here is from genome assembly GCF_013358625.1 of Macadamia integrifolia. Lineage (NCBI taxonomy): Eukaryota > Viridiplantae > Streptophyta > Magnoliopsida > Proteales > Proteaceae > Macadamia > Macadamia integrifolia. Next base: position 31,319 of record NW_024868404.1, on the reverse strand, counting down.
GAATTTTAGGGTCTGTTACTGCTCTCACTCTCCTATGCTTTTCATTGGTGACAATTTGTTTGTCTTCCGTGACTGAGGATCATAAAAGTGGAGTTTCAGGGCTTCATTACACACTCTTTAGATGAAGGGAATCCACCCTTGAGATTTTTTGTAATGGACAACAAAGAAGGAAAATATTGGAGAAAGCAGGGGCCTAGAGAAACAGTACAGCAGGTTTTAAAAACAAGGGAAGCTCAGCAAGGAGAGTTTCAAAGAGAGACAGCAACCCAACCAAGACCACCCCAAGAGACCACGCAGTCCTCACTGTGCTAACTCCCCACCCTCTTAACAAACACAACCCCATCTGTACTGAAACCCCCACCCCTCCCTCTTCCTTCAAATGCCAAAAACTAAATCTGAAACCGGAAAAAATTAGAAAGGAGAAACACCAAC
>NW_024868404.1:0-30835 GCF_013358625.1 Macadamia integrifolia | reverse complement strand
AAAAAAAAAAAAAAAAAAGGGAGAAAATGGTAATGCTTGTCTCCTTCATAGTTGTCAAAGCGATAGGCGATGCAAGGCATTGGAGAGGGGGTAAAAAACTAAGGTGCCTACTGCCTAGGTGACTAAAGTGCCCATCCAAAAAAAAAAAGGAGCTTGGACGTGATGGAGGGCTGGTTAGGGAAGAAGGGAATTCTGGGAAGAAATCAGAGTAGGAGCGTGGGGAGGAGAGAAGCACCCAGAGCACAAAACCCAATTCAATTTCTCTATTCAATCACTGTGTCCATCGTTGGGTTAAGTGCAAGTATTTAAAAAGCAAAACCAAGGAGTCCTACTTAGTCTCTAAAAAGGAAACAAGTTCTGAAAGAAACCACGTTGTAAACCAACTCTTAAATCCTATATATAACTCAAAACAAATAAAGAAAATAGAGACATAAAAATAAATAAACTACCAAATAAATTACTTCCTAACCTTGTTAAACTGGTTCTTCTTGGCTCTTGGGCACTTGGCTTCCAAAGCCGGTCATGCTAGTCCAATCGGTCATGGGCTACTATATTAGGTTGCCTAGGCGACGCCTTGACAACTATGGTCAACATTGTGGAATAGGATTTTCTCTTCTGCACCAAATGTATCCATTTCACCTTCAATCCCTCTTTCTATGATTTCAATCTTTTCATGACTGCCTTGGCAAAAGGGAGTATCAGAATTGAATTCTCCCGTTATATAAAAGAATGTTGCTATACATTTCGAAAAAAAATTTAAAAGTATTAAACTAGGACTGGTACTTTGACCATATGCCTGCAAAAGATGTACAATGCATCAAAAGGTGATCCACCATTTCCTAGCTTCCTTGCATAAAAGATTTGTAATGGAAACTTCATAGCCTTATTAACCATATTATTCATGAGAAGATTTTTTTTTTTCTAGCACATCTTTTCAGAGAAAGAGACCCATATTAATTTTATTTTTGATATTTTACTTTAATTTCTTTATGTCTCTAACTGGTCTCTAGACCTTCTAGACCTGCTTGTGTTCTTCAATTTTGAGTTGATTATTTGTGGTTTTATGATTGGAGGTTGTACTTTTACTTTTACGGGATTAAATGCCGTTGCAGCAGTTTATGTTACCATGGTATTATTTGACATGTTCTCTGAGCTTCAAATTATAAGGTGTACTTTGAAATCTCTACCACACTGCTAGATGATATACAAGAAAACCACCTTCAGTGATTTGTCAGGAGACTCATGACTGCCTTTGCATTTGTCATGGTGGTTATTTACTTATTCTTCTGATATTGAAGCTTTTATTTTATTTTTGTGATTAATTATTTGCTTTATATTTCCTTGCAACCTTTGAAATTTAGGAATTTAGTGGTCAGGCTTGAATAAAATCTGTGCTACTGATCTCCATTCTCTCTTGTAGATATGCTAACATTTATTTCTATATTTTTTTTTAATGCTATTTGCAGGTGTTGTCAATAACAACCTGAAAACTAATGACCGTCTTTCTGTTCCTATTACAAGTGCCGAGTTTGCAGTGATTCGCACAACTTGCAGTGTATGATATTTTTTAAACCTAATGTTTTTCTTTTTTGCAACATTTCAATTGTTATGCGTTAGTATTTTGGTGCATCTATGCATTGATTAGGTGGTAATTGATCTGCAGTGGGCAAATAGCCACAGACATTGCATGCTGTTTGACCTGGACCCAGATTTGTCTGGATTTTGCCCCTCCTAGTAATTTATTTATTGTGCATATAATGCTTAGATAAACCTTTGTTTGTTATAAGAATTTAATTAGATCAACCATCCATGATGCCATGTTTTTGGGTAGGAACATGGATATATCACATGTACAAAGTGAGTTACACCTGCATCAATACGTGTGCATTCTATGTGTACTGTTTTTCAATCCAAAGATTTTGGGTCTTGCTTTTTGACTCTGCACTTGTAGCAGTTCATCTTGCCTCATCTGATGGGCTGGAATCAGTACTCCAGAGAGCTGACAAGCAGTCAAAAATTATCTGGATACAACAATCAACTGAAAAACAGTCAACCATCCGGTTACACCAGTCAGCTAACGAGAAGGCCAGAGGAGCACATACGGACAGTGGTGCCTCTAAACCTTGATTCAGAATGGGATAAATGAGCTACATAGCTATGCAAGGTTCGCACTGGACTTCTTCCTGGCTGTGAGTCTGCAGTGTGAACATTTATGGCCGCTGTACAGGCTCCAGAAGTTCCTTGTTTTGGCCTCTTTTTAAAGAAAAAATATTAGTTGGACAGTGGTAGTTCCAATACGCTTGGTTTTTAACCTCTTGGAAATGTTTGGATTCTGGAAGCTGCTTCCATCTGGTCTAATGCAATGTTTCAGTATTTCATGTGCAGCACTTCTGTCCATATGGATTATTGAACTAGAACCAATAGTATTTATCTTGTTTTTGTCCATGTTCTCTCATTTTGTTACAAATTAGGTGGAGAAAAACAAAAATGCTATTTTTGCTGATGGGTCAGTTCCTATGAATTTTGATATTGACAACTCGATATAACTTTTAATTATCTAGAATTATATTAGTATTAGGGCTTGTTTAAGCTACTCTTATTATGGAAAATGATGTCTATTTGTAAATATTAGAAAATTGTCTCTATCATGCTTTTTTGCCCACAAATGTTTTCATTGTTCCTGGTCGGTGATCATGTATAGTATTGTCTTAGCAAATTTTTACATGAACATGGATAAAGTAACATCAGAATTTTGTCTCTGGATGCTTGCTAATGCAGTCACGGGTTCTTTCTTGGTAATACATAAATTATTTCTTCCTAATTTATGGTTCCATGTCAATTTTGTCAGGCTTTGTGGCTCTTGGGAAAGCAAAGATTAAATGCTATTAGAAGTTGTTCCCAAGTGGATGGTAGAGGCTAGGACCCTTTAACAGATTTGGGCCATAGCCTGTGGGCTGTGGCCTTGTGGACCTCCTATCTTATTGGAGACTAAACAAATCCTGGTTGCATATCTGCAGTTTCCCTGCCCATGGTGCCTTTACTCACAGTTGGTAACAGTTGTGCAGGTGAATCTGTGGATTGCTACCAAAAATTAAATAAATTTATTGAAGACTTAGATCTATCTTATTGAAAGAAAACATTTCTTCATCCTGGTGTGTTTTCCCCTCCTCCACCCTTGTTCCCTGTACTTGTGAAATTGAAAGATTAGAAGAGTCCCACCCAAACAGTCAAGATCTTCCTCTGGATCACCTCATGTGTGGTAGATCTACATAGGGTCCTAAGATTTGTCACCTAGGTGAATTAATCATTAGATGAATCTATTGACCCATCTAAAATGGATGAGACGATCACTTTTTAGGTAAAGAAAGCTTGGTCTGGACTCTGGCCCAGGATGAACGGGGGGTGAGCCTAGGCCACACTTTTGATAATCCATCAGCGTATAGAAAACAAACTAGAAATGATCAGACACGCGGGTAATGTAGTTCACCTTCACCAATGGAGAATCACATGGCAGAAAAGATACCTGAGGGGTACTTATGTAAAACACTTATTTTGTGTAAATCCCAATTAATTATTTTTAAAACTCCACTGAATATATTCTTCTGCTAATGAAATTGATTGCACACCAATGAGTTGAGGAGCGATGAAATGATTACAAAAGGGCAGAGAGCCTTCTATCCATATGCCGGTGGTGTGATGTGTCTTCTCACAATCTCTTGCCTCACTGGCAGAGACACACTGTCTTTTCTCTTTACCCCAGTATATATATTAGGATGATTTGCGTCAACCTCCTCCTCTGTTGTTTATCGAAATTACATAATCCCCTTTGAAAATCAAAAAATTAAATTTAAACCCATCAAAACTAACACCGTGAACGAAGTGTTAGTTTTTAAAATTGAAAAGACGATTTTATCCTTTTTCTTCTTCATCTCCCTTTCTTCTTCTTCTTCCTTCTTCCTTCTTTCTTCTTCCTCTTTTTTCTTGTTCTTCTTCTTCCTTCTTCTTTCTTCTTTCTTCTTCTTCTTACTACTTCTAAATGTAAGCAAACGATAGGGGAGGTTGTTCCAGCCCTCTCCCACTCTCCTATGGTTTGGGGATTTTAGATCGTATTTGAATATATCTCCTATGGTTCGAGTTTTGGCACGTCCCATTATTACCCATTAGTCTTGTAGAAGCGTCGCTTACCGTATAGGGGCTTGTCCTGTGACTATGATCACTATCATAGAGCACCCTTTTTTCTTTACCAAAAAAAAAAAAAAAGAGTCAAAGTGGCATCCGAGGTGGATTGAAAGGCGATCACCAGAACATTTACACTAGGGTTTGAATGAGATCCAAGCTTTGAAGATTTACTCTTTAATATTTTCCCTTCCCAGAGTGAGGATGGTAGGCAACAACGGTTGCTTTGCTGCTCTGTTTTAATGATTCCTAAGAGGAATGCAGATGGTGGCTTTGCTCTTATACAAGCGGGTACCTTTTGGACGACGAAATAAAGTAGTTCATGTCATTTTTGTAGATCACATTACGTGATGAGAGTAGTTATTTCGTGTTTGTTCCAACGACAACTCACAAGAATAATAAATAAGTAAATGGATTTCACAGAAATGAATGAATAACAGGAGCTAGCGGGTCCTGTGAGAGAGAGTCTCTGCGTGTATGCATATTTATCTAAGATCGAGTTGTAGTGGTACATTCGGGAGGGAAGCCCTGAGGAAAGAGTTTCGTGTCGGTGCAGTAGTTGTAAATCATGTAGTTCTTCTGGACCCATTTCAATCTCTGTCCAGCTCTTGCGAGTACCAGTTGTTGCTGGATGCGGAGGAGGAGGGAGAATTGGAATTGCACGAAGATGACCTAGAAGACCAAACACAGGCATTGGCATTGAAATTACGGTAGGAGGCGGTGAAGGGAGCTTGAATAGATCCTCATGGGTTGGCTCTTTGGGAAAGGAACGCCCTTTGACTCTCAATTCTTGAATTCTCTTATGGGAGTTCCATCCACAGAGAATCTGAAATCCCAAAACAAGTTAACATACCAATTCTCAGATCAGAATTAGTAGAAATAAAATAAAAATTGAACTTTGGATATGATCAGTAAATAAGCTTACATAATTCTTTGGGGATTCCAGAGGATGGAGTAGGTGTGGAAGTCTGCGGTTGGGTCGAAATAGAGATAGAACTGCTGCTCTCTGTTGCCTTTGCCTCGACTGAACACGTTTTGTGTGAAGAATGTAAGGATCTCCACTCAGGTTCCCCAAGAATTCGAGGTCTATCTCATCCCACGTTGCCCCTTTTGAAGATTAACTGCAACACAAAGAACTTCACTTTTGAATCATGATACGGCCAAATTGATTGTCCAGTAGGGTAAGGACACTCGTCGCCCACCTTGACACATGTCACCCACCTAATAGAGGCTGCAAGGACTCTACCACGTCAACTGCGTGAAGAGAATATTCCCCACGAAGGGGTAGGACGTATCCTAGGACTCTAAAAGGAAAGGAGGTGGACCCAAGGAGGACTCCTCCAAGGAAAAGGGAAACCCAAAACCCTAAGAGCTATATAAGAGGGCCCGAGAGGAAGGAAGAGGGTAAGCATCAAAACCCACACCATTACTCCTGTAAAAAAAAAACTGTGCGGCCGATCACTAACTTGAGACTTGAGCGTCGGAGGACTAACCCCAGACAAAGCTCCGGGCCGATCAGCTCATACGGATTTTTGGCAGCAACAAATCAGAAAGATGAGATTTCATATGAGAAATTAACAGCCTTACAAAAGGGGAGGAACAAGTAAATGTGGGGGAGCTTGCTTACATAGTTCCAACAGAGTTGAAAGGGACGAGCTTGAGCTGCATATCAATCTTCCCGAACAGATACTCGTTATTGGATTGGAAACCAGAGCCTGAAGTTTTGTCAAGGGACAGATCAGTGAGAAGTTCCCCGTTGTTGAGTATCTTGGCACGACCATCTCCCCAAAGTATTAGGTGTGTAACACCCAACTACCCAAGGTCTGAGATAACTGATGTGAACTCTCAACCTTTCAACAGAATTTGTACAGGGTTGCTCCTTAATCCATACAACTGAGGTATATCACTAATATCCATGAAGAGGAAACGTGTCTCCTTACAGGATTGGGACTTGGGATTCAGGAGAAGTTGGATTTGGTGCCAATGAGTGCCCACCAGTAATAGTAAACCCCAAAGTCCACAGGAGCGCACACAAGCACAGTCCTCACTGAAAAGGTAACAGAGGTAACAGCGACTGAAAATGAATGCTTGGGGCCTTGTGAGTTTGGTTGGTCAGTAAAGTCAATTTATCTTTCAAAAGTAGGACAAGAGCGATGATTGTCTGCTGTAGAAGAGGCTGAAGTGTTTGATAAACTGTAATCTCTCATCAACAATGACTTGAAAACTTAAATAAAAGCATAGACACTCTCAAGAACTCAGGACCCAAAGAGAAACAGCTACTTTTCCAAAACAGTAATTTCTTTACGAAAACAAAAATCTGATCACTTTGCTTGGAGAATTGAAAGGTGAAGACTCAATTTGGTCATTCCCCACATACCTTTATTTTCATTTAAATGCTCTTCAAAAGTGAGGAATCCTAAGAATAAAAAAAAAAAAAAATGTCCACTCATCCATTCATTCCAATCCCAATTCCAAGGAGGAAGAAGGGACAGAATATAATCTAGCTAGCTCTTTACCATCAACCTTTCTATGAGGAATTAAGTGACCATGACAAAAGAGATATGGGCCTTGGGGGGTTTCAGCTTTTGATCTTGCCTTTTGGTTGTAAAGACATGCTCATGGGGTTTAACCATGAACTGACTATTCAGTAGGTCCCTGCAAAGGAGAGTCAAAAGTTGGAATAATTCTGAACCTCTTGGTGAGTTTTTTTTTTTTTTTTTCAAAAATTTCTTGTTGAATGCAAGACAGCACTGCTCTCTAGTCCTTGGGACACACCTAGCTAGATACCATCCCATGACTATCCTCAATGCTCAAGTGGGGTAAGGGCTAAAATGAATTAGGTGTGCTTAAACAGAACCAGATCAGGTCAGTTTGATAAACATGTGGAAGTCTTAGTTTTAAATAGCCTTCCATGAAGGGTATTTAGTATTTACATTAGTTTATCATAATTAAAGGCTTATAAAAAAAGCCCACATGAAGATATTATTGGATACATCAATGTTGATGAATGTACTTAAGATATAAGCTAATCCATTGCTGTATAGATCTTCCAAATGAACTTGTCTCAAGCTAACTCAGTGGGATACTAAAAACTGAAGTAGGCCTACAAAGATACCAATACTCAATTTCACTTTCTCAAAAGGATTTTAGGGCATGGATCCATTGTCAATTTTGAGCTTTCCAACTCACATTCCCTCTCTTGGATACCATCAAAAGAAACTTTTGGGGGGAGACGGGGAGCGTGGCTGTCGCCTTGTTCTCTATTTTTGTTGCTTTCAGATAGTGCCATTGCCTTCATCCTCCATCCAAGGAGTGGAGACAAAAGGGTCATCTATTCAATCATCAATGAACTACATTTCCTCAAAACTCAATTCAAATCTATCATATTATTCTTTCTTTTTCCTCTTCTTTCCCTGTCCTAATCAATTATATAATGCCAAATGCCTACACTGTTAATTCCAAATGCTTAAACTGTTAACTAGACATATATGGGAGTTAAAAGAGACCTTTTAAACATATGCAATCAATTAAGAGGGGTAGAAAGGTTTAAAGAACTAATAGATGGATTTTTCAAGAAGGGTGAAGAAACCTCTTAAAAGCAGTATCAGATTTTCTTAGATGATCCATTAAAGCAACTAGTCCTGTTAGGTAGAACAGGTAGGACCCCAAGAAAATGGAGTGCTACTAAGCCGAAAGTTTAGAAGCCTAGTTACATTAAAGATAGGATTAGAGAAATGACAAAGAAAGTTTAAAGCACCTAAGAAGCCCCCCCTTTCACTCTCTAGTATTTTTAAATATGGATTTTTTTTTTCATTGCCATTTGAGCTTAAAAGTCTCCATGATTTTCACGTTCCTCTCTCTCTCTCTCTCTCTCTCTCTCTCTCTCTCTCTCTCTCTCTCACGTTCCTCTCTCTCTCTCTCTTTGTTATTAACTTAATGAAGCGGAAAAGCCACCAGTGCTCCACAGTGTTATAGTCCCCATAACTATTCTTTGCAGTAATCTGAGCTGCCATATTTGGCTTTCTCTTTAAGACGAGAAGATAAAGAACAGAATGGAGAGGTTGGACAACTAATCCATCAGGGTCAAAAGCAAAAGAATATATAATCTCCAATTCTCCCACGGCAATCCCCTCTCTTTCTTTTGTTCCTTTTTAGATCTGGATTGCTCTCCAAAGGTCCCTTAAGCCATTACTTTCCATGCTTTCCATCACAAGCTGAAGAATAAGAAAAATTGTATAGATAGGCTTGGTTAAGTGACATGATTAAAGGGGTCCCATCTTGTTCTCTTCTCTGTATTTCAGGTGTTTCAAATTTCCATTGAGTGTTGCAACCCAAAAGAAAGAAGGGGTGTTTATGGGGAAAACAATTTGAGGGGGTGACAGGTGAATGACATATTGAGAGGAGAGAAATTAACTTTTGTGTCATCATATGATAGAGCAATTGATAGATTTGATTTGGGGATTTGGAAAATGGATGACTGTTAATTTAAAGCAAATTGGATATAATAAATAGAGATTTATTATTTTTATTATTAAATTTCAAATAATCTGTTTCTTTTTTTTTGGTAGAAAAATAATATGTTTCTTAAATCCTAAGTAAAAGAGGGGTTCTCAATAACACATTCAGTTAATATATTTCTTGGTGGGCACCAGCCACCAGGTACATGTTGAATCCTCCAATTAAATTATATGGCTTAGCTTCATATGTTTCTGATTTATTCTATACATTTATGACTCAAGCCCATTTTCCTTAGCTTTTCTGATGATTTCTCTAGAAAAGCTTTCCCACTAGGCATGTTCTTCATATTCATTGCAATTTGTCCAAAAGAATTGTAGGAAACCTTAAACTATGAAAATAAATAAATAAATAAATAAGAACAACCCATAGCTAACCAGGCTGCCTCAGAGATTATCAGAGAACAGACTTGTAGAGAGTCTACAAAGTTTGCAGATGTAAAGGAGGAGGAGGAGGAGGAGGAGGAGGAGGAGGTGAGCCATCAGATTAAATTGGATGGTTCTAAAAGTGCCCCAAAAGGCTTACCCATGTGGTAATGTAGGGCTTAATTATACTGGACTTACTCTCCACATCAATATTTATCCATCTAGTAATTTTTAGGGTAAATCTATCTGCAATGTGACCAGAATATAAATTTTCTTACAAAAATTGAAATTTTTTGAAATTACTTTTGCGCAATACAATATTGGTATCATATCGATATTGGCTCAGACTAATAATGATACAGATACCAAAGCTATAACATTGGTCCAGCCAACAACAATAATAACATCTAAACCTTTATCCCAACTTAATGAGATCGACTACATGGAGATTCCAAGCAAGGATAAGTGCTAAGATCCATACAAAAAGATTGATGGATTATGACTAATTATGATCCAGCCATAGTTTCTAAAATCTAATTAAAAAATAGCCAGGAAGTTAAGGTTCCTTATTTTTAAAAACTAGTAAGGGACTGCAAAATGTGTTGGGCTACTGGGGCAGAACCTGGGCTTGGCCTGATAGATGTCAAAACTTGGTTTGCCCAGCCCTAGGTCTCCACTGGGCTGAACTGGGACTATGACACTAAAACCTCAACCTTATTAAAAGCAGTCATACACGGACAAAAATCACAATCTCTACAAAACAATTGCAATATATGGGTCCAATAAGTTTAGGGATGGCCTGTGAAATAATGTCAATTTTAGGGTTTTTGTTTCAGATCTCAGTCTGTGAAGTTCGGATTTGGGTCTTGTAAACGTTCGTATCTTCGAATGAGTTAACGCTTATTACTTTTTGGGGACAGTTTGGGCCCAGGGATGCACCAGTAAGGAGGAGTGAGTGATCTGACTGAGATTGAAGGAGCTAAGAAAGAGCTAGGGGCAGACAAAAAATGACCATAGAACAAGTAGTGAAGGAAAGGCATGTATAGTTTTAGGTCTTGTCTCAAGAATGACTGCAAATAGATCCGATTGGAGAGCTAAAATCCAAGTAGCCAACCCCATTTAGTTGAGTTTTTACTGCTTTTTACATTGCATTCACTATTTTAGTAGTCCAAGTAATGCGACAAATCACCAAGAATGAAGAGATTCTCCTTCTCTTTGGGGGGCGAACAAATTTCACCCTTCGTCAAATATGTGTTCTTGTTGAGAATTCTCTGCAGATGAAGAAAAATCCAATGGGATTGCTACAACTATTGAGCAAGGGACTGAATTCCTTCAGTAGAATAGCTTCACTGGTAGAACATTTGAAATTCTATGTGCTTAGCTCTAGAGCTCCCCCAGCAGTGTCTTTGTATCCTTCCTTCATGCTGCTGATTATTGGTTACTCTTGTATCATGCATTTTAGATAATGTGGATTCCGTGTAATGCTACAATTTCTCATTTGGATACTAAAGAAATAGTTCGTTTTTTCCGAGTAGAAAGTGTGGTTGAAAGTCGTAAACTAGATGACAATTTTAAATAATAAGAAAGAGGTAGAGAAAGAGAAGAGGACAAGAGAGTTGTAATTTGGGAGTCAAAACCGTGTGGTTGAGACGGCCCCTTCTTCATTCAATATAGACAATCTATTACAAAGTCATAACACAAATAAGAAAACTGGAAGGCATAACCAAAAAAGAAGCTAACTCTAACTTAGCTAACAACTATCCTAAAATCAATAGGAAACTAACAAAGATATGCTTGTATCAAATATAATCTCACGGTATGGAGGTCTATGATCACTGCCCTCCAACCAAAACATAGGTATGGAGGTCTACCCATGTAGTTGTGTCTCGCATCATCTTTGCCTTACCAATGATGAAAAGTACGATTGGAAGGGCCCCCAGTTTGAAATGAAGACACCATCTGAGTCATGCTTCCAAGTGGGATGGTTCCTTCCCTTAATTTTGTTAGTGAGAATGACTTGTATTATGGGAAGAGTAGGAACAAGAACCCAAGTCGAATTGTTTGTTAGTAGTACCAAAGAGGAAGAGGAATAAATTGTCATGATATATGCTTCTTCTCATTCTTATAAGGCGACCTTTCTCTTGTTTTATTTTACTTGTCAGCTATAGCTCTAGTTGAGGGAAGTGTTCTGATGACCTTATATACTTGTCATCTTTAAAACTAAAATTTTTACATTCACAAAAAGAGAATAAATTTTCTAAGAGATTATCAACTTGCCTTCTGGAGGTGGCAAGTTGAGTACTGCTTTCTTAAATTTTCATTCAAATCTAAGCACCAAGTGAATCCAATTTATGGGAATTGCCACACAAACGTAAATTTCACTCCATCTGGGCTCAGATCTTGTGCTATATCACAAGCCTCATGTCTTTTTTCACTGCTTCAGACCCTCATGTCTTTTTTCACTGCTTCAGACCAATTTTTCTTTTATTTTTTACTTTTTTTATTTTGCTTTTATTTTTTACTTTTTTTTTCTCCATTTTCTCTTCAGCTTGCACCATAATTTTGCTTTTATTTTTTACTTTTTTTTCTCCATTTTCTCTTCAGCTTGCACCATATCAATCCTGCTTATTGCCAAAGGTGTTGGTCTTTCATGTAAATGACAGAACCTATCTCATTCATTTCTGATTATGTTCTTTCTGGTGTCAATATCTTAATGTCAGCTGCACATGTTTGATAGATTTTTTGTTGATTTACTCAAAATTCCGCTCTGTAAAGCTTCGCTGAGAGAGAGAGAGACAGAGAGGTGGTAATGTAAGACAAAACTGTTGCCACCTATGATACTCTGTACCTGTTATTCATATCTTTAAGGATAGAGTGGATTGGAGGACTAGACACTGTTGGGGGAAGAGTTGGTCAATAAAAGACGAAAAAAGCTGCCCTTTGGTTGAAAGTTAGGAAATTAGAAGGAAGAGAAATGGAATCTTTTAACTTAAAAATAAATTTTTTGCAATTATTCCCCCCACATGATTATGTCACTAATTCCTAATTATTCCATGTTTGGTTATTAAATTTCATTTAATTTCGAATTCAAATATCTTGGATTTAAAAAGTAAAATAAATTATTAAATATGGTAAAAAATTTAAATAGTTTATATAATCATATCGAGTAATAATTACAAAAGCTTTTTCTCTCACGTTCGAAAATTTCACTTCCCTTCCCTATAATTTCCTTTACAACCAAACGGATAGTAAGAAAATATTCAGTAGTGGATATTACAATCACCTGCAAAAAATATGAGGTTTGTGAAAGAGCTTTTTTCTCCTACTACTTCGTTCATGGCTTTGGTAATCCATCTTTTTAATTGTTTAACCGTCCAAGTTGGTAAGAATGAAACCAGAAGTTAGCAAATGATAATGATGCACTGACTTTAACGTACTTATGATTCTAATTCAGCAGGATCTTGGAGTTTATATTTTAAAGTCTATGAGAGTTGATTAAGGATTCTAGGTTCAATATCCAGGTGTGAAAAGGAAAATTTGATCATTAATTGGACCAAGTTTGAAAACCAGCATGAGTCTTCCTATACTGTGAGCAGAAAAAGATGACATATGATCTTAGAAACTAGTGGAGCAACTGGCATGGGCTGACCCTAGGTGGAGATCTGCTGAGGAATACAGCCATTATTCTCATGGGTTCTGTTTGGAATAAATTTGAAGAAGTTAGCATCAATGCGACATAAAACTAGTGTTGAAATTGGCTTTTGAAGCCAATATATGGCCATACACTATAGACAAGTTAGGTATGGCTTATGTGGGTCCACCCACTTGGCTGGCAATAGTCAAGAAGGTATATATATATATATATATATATATATATCTGCCTTATAGTGTAATCCTTACTAATTATCTAATAGATCTAATATTCAACAAGATTTTCAGATCTCAAATTGTCTTATGTTGATTCCTACTTCAAGGGCATTAATTGTGGGAAGACAGAAGTGTCTTATTTGGAACACTTTAACTATCAGATATAGCAGCTTTCTTTGGTCAATGGCTGATTATCACTCAACAGCAACCACATCTATATTAAGTATTGACTATATGGAAATGACAGTTTCAGATATCCTCCATGAAATTGGTTAGGTTGATGCTTTACAAACTCAACTCAACACAGCTTTATCCCAACCATATGGATTGGCTACATGAATCTTTTTTATCCAATCAGCTCTATTACAAGCTATACTCGTTATCAGTCCTAAACTAAGCATGTATTTCCTCACTTCTCTTAAGAGTCGTTTTAGGATTACCTTTGCTCATTTAACTCTTTCAATATGGATCAATTCATTCTTTATTGGAGCACTCAAAGGCTTCTGGAGATCTTTTTTATCCAATCAGCTCTATTCCAAGTTATACTCTTATTAGTCCTAAACTAAGCATATATTTCCTCACTTCTATTAAGAGTCGTTTTAGGCCTACCTTTGCTCATGTAGCTCTTTCAACCTGGATCAATTCACTTCTCCTTATTAGAGCACTCAAAGGCCTCTCTTACACATTTTCATGCCACTTTAAACAATTTTCTCGCAACTTATCATATATCGGAATAACTTCTAAATTAACTCTAATTTATTTTCGCTGTCATTACAAAGACAAATGTTTTCTGATTAATGTCATCTAAAAGTTGTTGGAATGCTAACTGAATGGGTATGGTGTGGGAAGTAGATATTCAATGATTTCTGCACAAGGATTATGGATGCCCTGGTGGAGCCTTTCACAGACATGATAGTAGCTATCAAGAAGAAGGGAAGAAACTGCTAGGAACACCTGTGGCTGCAGGAGCTGCACTTTTATGGGCTCAAAACTATATCTGGGAAGCCTGAAACTCCCAGATATGATATTTGTATCCAGTTTACATCAATTTCCACAGACGGGCATATTTGGGATACTGAGTTTTCTCATCTATAGAAAACGCAGGGAAACAATAACACATCTATGATGTTTTTGACCTTTAATCTCAAGACAAAATCTAAATTCATTAGTTTCCAGGAATTTGGATGGCAAGGCTCTTCTTCTTAGCTATACAGAAGGGTCTGTATTGCTGCCCTCGCATCAATTTTAGATCTGCAAGGTGTTCTAGAAGGTGGATTTGGGATCACTCAGTAAGCTTACCAATTACCCATCTCCACAGATAACACTGCTTTTATTTCCAAGCTTTGACAGAGTCCATCTATATAGCAAGAACCCATATGGGTTGAGGGCAGTCCATGGCTCTGTTTTCCGACCGCAATCTTTTCAGATGAAGGGAGAAAGACTTCGAAGCAACATCATCAACATCATCATTAGCTTTCAGCTTCCGGCCTCAGAGATGCTCTGTAACGAGGGGCGCCAGTGTCTTGACCTGGTTGAAGCTGAGGGTGCTGAAGCGGTTCTTGGTCGATTTCTCTCCTGTTTTGCCACCTGAAATGAAATAGGTAGTTAAATTCCCTTTCACTTTCAAATGCCTAAAAAAATTAGCAGTTACTCTGAAGGCAGGACCCCTATGATTAAGCCTCTGTGATTTTGCAGGTGTGTGAACGGGGGGATTCATATGCTCCCCCACACAATTACACAGATCACATAGAGCAATTGAATGGAGCTTCGTGTTAATGAAATTGGAATTACTAGCGAGATGGAAACTATGACAAAAGTAGCATAAAAGAAAGAAGAAAAAGAAGAAGAGAGCTCACGTGAGGCTGATTGGGATTGTCTAAGTTGGGGTTTATTGATTCAGTCTCAGTCTCACATGGTGAAGAATCCTGTTGCTTTGGCCTTGGCCTGGGGGGCTTTTCGATTGATTGGGTATTGCGGTCCTTCTTCATCTTCGCATACTTCCTCGCCCACAACCCTTTCATAACCTCTGTAGAAAAAAAAAAACCCAATTAAGAGAAGAAAAAGAAAAAGGAGTAATAAATGAACAGGAATAGTAGTATTGGAATGAAAGACATACAGAGATGATTGGAATGTGATACAAAGCGTAACAAGTACCAAAAAGTACAATTAAGAAGCATAACAGAGAAAAAGAGAAGAGCAGGGTAGATGGTAAGAAAAATGAAACCTTGGGAAGAGACGAGACGGTAAGCTTGACCAAGAACCAGAGTATCGGTTGGGCGGAGTACTTTAACGCGGGTGATCCGAACCTCATTGTTGCTGTTGATGGGCTGCTCCTGCTGGTGGTGGTTGTGGAGGTGAGGTGTTTGCTTGTCCTTCTCCTTGTCAGAGGAGGAGTGAGGAGGAGGAGGAGGAGGAGGAGGAGGTAGGGAGAAGGTGAGAACCAGAGCAACATGATGACCTGGGTTAGTTCTCATGATCTCACTGGCGCTCACCGGCCAAAACAACCTCTCCACCTTCCCACTTGGATGCTGTATCACCAACGTCGCCGTATCTACCGCCTGGCAATTCCCCATCTCCAATAATACAGAAACAAACCAAAGAGAAGGAAGAAGAAGGGTTTTCTCAATAAGGGAAATCAGAATCTTGGGTTGCAGAAAGAAGTTATCAACAACACACGGGACAGGAGTAGAAGAGGACAGAGCAAGTGGGGCGGCGGTCCACAGTCCACAGTCCACACAGAGGAGGATGACGGATGTCCCTCGCTGCTAACGCAAAAGCCTTATCAGTATTCCCTAGAAATTTAGAAACTCCTACTTCTACACTTTCTACCACTACTTACTGCTCCAGAGTAACTCTGACTCTCTGATCTGACTAGTGACTCTACTCAAAGTTGTAAGTTTCTGTTGCAACGGAACGTTGCTTAATAAGATATTAATATTATGATAGCGTTCGTTCATTGGATACTCTGCTCTTGTTTGCCACGTGGATGTATCTAACTCACATGCGTAGATCGTGGGACTGCCCCATGTTATAGTAGTTATGGTAAGTCTACCTTGTTGGTGTCATCATCTCTTCCTCCCTCCCTCCTCCAAAGTGGAAATTATTTATTTATTATTTAATAAAAAAAAGACAAGGGTGAGTGAGCGTGCATGAGATTATAAAATAAGAGCTCAAGGATGATTCTCTTGCTTCATTGAAGAGAGATGATTAAATATAATATGTACTATAAATTACTTATAGGGATAAATTTCTCTAAGCATGCAACTTTCGAAATGATTCTCTAAATGGGTGGCTTAATTATTTGTCATGTGTTATTTCAAGTGTGGTCCAAATTTTATACATAAGTAAATCTCAAGATGGTTAAATACTTGAAAGATATAAAATTATAGAGAAAATACTTTCTACGAGGGAGTATGACCTATGTCAGGGTTAATGGGAGCTTATAAGGAAACATCAATAAGGAAGTTGTTTTTCACTTTATTGGGAGCAGATCAATCATTTCACCACCCATAAGTCTAGACACAGGGTCTACACTCCCTTCATATAAATCCTTTTCCTAACTATAAAAGTGTGCATAATAGTTGTCGAAATAATAGTAAAAATACATGAAAAATATGCAGATATATATTAATTTATTGAAAGATATTTTATTGAATTAGGTTTTAAAATTTGACACGTGACCAATTGATAATTTGATATATCTCTTTGAATGTCACATAGCCAAAATTATCATGATCTTCTTATCAAAAAAAAAAAAAAATGAAATTTGTCCACATGGTAAATATTTAGATACCCACTTGCAAAATTTCATTTTTTGGTATCTTCTTACCAAAAAAAAAATTTATCATGAAATTTGTCCACGTGGTAAATATTTAGATAACCCACTTACAAAATTCTATTTTTTTTTGTAAGGAATAAATTCCTTTCTAAACTTGCCTGGTTGGAGGATCTTTTCCTCCCCAAAAGGGGGTTCCACTCAACGCATGAGCCGCATGACACATCCACCACCGTGTATCCCAAGCTCATCCTTTTCCCTACTCTGTTGCTCCCTCCCTAGACCGTAATAAGTGTGTGTGTGTCTCATGTGAAGTTGTGCACTCATTTCCTATGTGACCAATGTGTGTGTTCGTGTTTATAGTTGTGTGTGAATGAGAGAGAGACTAGAGAGACAAGAGCTGCACGGTTTGGAGACATTGTTTCTCTTTGGTATTATTGATTTTGGGTTGTTAGGGAGAGGGGACCAATGGAGCTTCCTATTCCAGAATATTAAAAGAAGGTCGTAGGATTCGGGTTTAAACCAATGAACCACAATCAGACACGGACCACCAATTGGTCCCCACATCAGACGATCAAAATAAACCAATCAAGATAAGTTGATTGATGCCTTTGACCGACTTACTTTCTTTCCACCAGGACAATACATCATTAACAAAAATTTCACGCATGTAAAGCAAACCATTAAAAAGAAAAGTATGGATGGACCAGATTGAGAGAATCTCATAATGAAAACCAATATGGAAATATTCTCATCAGAGGGTTATGGAGAATAGTGTTGGTGTATGATGTTTTGTATTTTATCATAGTTTAATATAGGAAGTATTGGTGCAAGCGCTTCAACAGGCAAGACGGCAGTCCCTTAAGCCATTACTTTGATGAGGGCAGTTTTGTACTTTTCGGATTGAGGTTTTTTCCTATATATTTGTAGCGAGGGTTTCTTTCTCTATAATGTAAGAAATACTGAGGGGTGTGAGGATGAGCGTTGTAACCCTATTCTCCATTGATAATGAAGCAGGATCTTATCTCATCGAGGAAGGAAATCTTGCCGAACCTCGTAAATCTGTGTGCATTACTTGTTTTTATTTTTCCACTATCTTCTACATCGTTTTAAGGTTGCGTTTCTACAGATAATACTTCATTTAATAGAAAAGACCAGATTACCCCTTGCCCCGTGTACCCTGCCCACTGGTGTTGTTCACACCAAACTCGTAAGATTCTTTCTCCCATTGAATAAGGTAGCACTTTCTTTTACAAAAGCTTCAAAATCCAAAGTAATTGAAGCAAACTCAAATTAATTGTTTATTAAAAAAATAATTAAGTTCTTCCCAAGATGCTTCTATAATATACTTAACCAACTTTATAATTTATTTAGAAAGATTTTTATAGAAAGTAGTGATCTCTGCTTTGATGTTTTTAGTATAGTTTCATGTGGAACAGACCATGAGAATCCTTTTATTCTGATTAAAAAAAAGAAATTAGAAAAATTAAAGTGAACCCTAAAAGAAGGTTAAGACATATATTCACAGCTAATTCCAAACAAATACAGCTGCAAATCATGATTTCATCACATAATCGAATCAAATCGCAATTATGTGCAGGCCCCACCACATTGTCAATGATTATGATCTAACGAACCCAATTAAGGGGACATCAAGATATTACTGTGGTACTAGTAGTGTCCATTGCAAGTAATTTGAATTTGATCACCTTCCATACCTATTATGGGGTTCTGTTTGCTAACTTAACACTCAAGTGCAGTGCCAAACAGGTGAACAGTGGGAAAAGTTTTCTTTCAGAATCTCTTCACCCATCAATGTGATTTTCAACCTTACTCCGACCTTTTATTGATTAAGGCCTGAAATGCCTTTTTATTATTCTAGGAGTTCCATCCAACTGTCACAGTACATGAGTGGAGAGACATTCTATTCACTAGAATCACTACCGGTGAAAGGAAACTCGATTCCGTTAAATCTCATTTTATTATATTTTTTTATTGGAAAAGTTGTTGTAGACAAGGTTGTTAGCTGTATTTCTAGCTTGCTATTAGTTGTTAAAGCAAACACCAAGATACACTTAGAAATAAACAGATTAAAGTAAATATGACACATAAATTTAACGTGTTTCATGTACCATGTGATTGGTACATTCATTGGGGAAGTTGAAGATGATTCATTAGATGATGGAAGAAAATATATAATGGAGATCTCTTAAGAATACCAATAGTTGCACCAAGAATTCTCACTCAAAAACCCTAACTTGAAAATCTGTAAATCGCTTTGTTTTCTCTTACTTACTCAACGAGACAATAAAACAAATAAATATTCTACCAAGTCGGGTCAAACTGTACCACGGGGGCAAACCCCTACACCCCCATATGAGATTAGTGATAAGCAATAGGCCCAAGCTCTCTACTACCATTGCAAACCTCACAAAAGATCCGATTTAGATCACCCAACTTTTTTTTTTTTGAAACAGGGTAGTCTTCAAAACAGGTACAAGAATTCAAGACATACATAACACTATACGTAATAATGTATTATTCTTAAATTAAAACAACTATATACATATTGTCATACAACTAGCTGACAATATAGCTAACAGGGCCACCAATTTCAGCCATGTGACAGGATGAAGTGACAATTTTAACTATGGATAGATAGGTCTAACACAAAATTAGTCACATGTAAAATTTCACAACCTAATTCAATCAAATACTCTCTTGTGTATTGGCATATGTCCAATGCACCTTCTTGTAATCCCTTAGATTTTCAAAACTTTATTCTGTCACTCGATGTATATGGTTTGAGTTAAAATTAGATAGTTAGGTTGGGAAACTTGAGATCTACTTGTCCACAAAATTTTTGGACCCATCCAATCTATCATGTGGTAGAAACTTGGCCCATCATAGGTAACTTAACCCTGTTTGATTACAGTGGAAAACTAGTTTTTTTTTTTTTTGCTAATATACCGGGGTTGAATGAGAATCATTCAACTTTCATCCCCGTGTGAGTGGCCCAAGGTATGCCTAGTGGGAGTCGAACTTTAGGATGTTCGAGTTTATGGCTCGTATCAAGTTTGTTGCTCACCAACTGCTCTACCCCCTTGGGTTCAGTGGAAAGCTAGCTTGATTAAGAAAGATCTAACAATAATCTGCAAGAAAATTCTCAAAGATCATTGGCCCTTCTTAGTTTACATGTCTAAGTCCTCAGTTATGGTCAGGTCATGTAACCATGTGAACTGTTAGGGTTAGGAAAAAAAAAAAAAAAAAAAGGGACTACTTTGCTGTTCAAAGATGACCGGCGACGGGACGACAGCCACTAATATTAGATGGATGATCTTTAATTTTGTTATGGTTAGGATGTATACATCATTCCATAACAAATGATATTTTCTATGGTTAGAACAGTACTTGAATTAATGCTAGTGGGTATATTATTCAACTCTTTTTTTCTTAAATGTAGCTGTAGGGACTCCATTTCTTGGTCCCAAATGTCAATTTATTGGCTTTAATATTCTCAACCACCATGAAAGGAACTTAAATTTTTGAAAGGTTGGTCTTGACAAGGAGAGGACATTCTTCCCTTACTTGGGAAGACATCACCTTAAAGTATTATGTTTCAAATTCTTCCCCCACCCCATAATACAAACCACAAACAAGATACTCTTCCAATTAGGGGACCATTTGAAGAGTGATCTGAAAACATTTACTGACAAGAAAAAGAAAAGAAGGAGAAAAACAGAGGACTCTGAAGCTGAAACCAGTAAAAGGGGAACATAGATGAACACATATAAATTCTAGACATGTTCATGAATAAGATAACACTTGTCAGTTCATTCTTTGATTTAGTTCTGGCAGCTCCAATGTAACTTAACTAGAGCAGAAGCCAAAATTTATCCCTTCTGATAAAAGAGCTCCACAAACTCTTCTCTACTATGTATTTCTTACAAGTGGCAAGTTCCAAGGACTACATTACAAGGGGAATAGTCCAATATATTGGATTTTAAAATTTTTCTTAAGAGGGGTAGGGAATAGACTAAACCAAAAGATAAACCTAAAAGGAGGGGTTAGGGGGAGGGGGGAAGAAAGGGGGGGGGGGGGGGAGCTAATAAGATAACCCAAATCCTAAAATGTAAAATGGAGAATAACTCCTATTCTAAGTAACCTCTTTCACTCACAAATTCTCACTCTCCAAAATCAGGAAGGTAACTACATCTACTTCAACCAAAGAAGGTGTCAACTGCTAAGGTGGTTGGTCTGTTTTACTCGTAGTGTTGGAGAAACAACTATATCCTTGAGGACCTATTGCTACTTGTATGAGAAGACCCAAATGGCCATTCTCCTAGACTCCATCTGGTTACAAGTAAAGCGAACGGAAGAGACATCAGTTATGAAAAGAAAAGGAAAAGTTTTTGTAATCACGGTTGTGTAATCTACTTAAAATTCTTGTCATATTTGATGATTAGATTTTTTTAGATAGAAATTTTTACTTTCCAAATCGAATGGAGCCAGGAATTCGATTTACAAAGTAAAGAAATCTAATGATCAAATCTGGAATGTTTTGGAGTTTGTTATACCATCATGTGAGGCGATGATTAAAACAATGTTCACTTTAGCATTGGTTTGATATTACTTTCCTTGCAACCAAATGGAGCCCTAATGTTACGCTTACATGGATGGTAAGGAGAGAAAAGTGATGACAAGTGCAAACTTTTCCTTTCCCCTCTGCCCTTCTCATGAGTTTTGGTTGGATCAAAAGAGAGAACATTCATGTCATCCACATTTACTTCTGTGACATTGGTCCTATTGATCATGTTCCTAAACAGAAGATGATTCAAAATACTTCCATGCATTATATATGATTAGGATCATATGGACATAGTGGATCAAAGAGGAGACCCAACTGCACATGGTGTTCACCAAATAATGTTTTCGTATAGTGATACCACACTCTGCAGTGGTTCCCACTTTGTGGAGTTGAAGCCTTTTTCTTCAAAGGCAATATCAAAGATAATGGTCGGTGGTTCATGTCTGATTGTTTGTCTAACCCTCACTAGTTATTGCAGCATCTCCATTGGACATCTACTAGGGTCAGAACAGCTATATTGGGGAAGAAGAGAAAAAGAAGAAAACCTTTTTAAGGATGGGGCTCTTCAAGAATGCAATGCATTTTCATATTAAAGGAGTCATTTGGGTAGGTTCAGTGTACAAATCTTTTAGATTCACATATAGACCACTTACTGATCCACTGTACAGACAAATATAAAGTTGACCTTCTTTAAAGGTTTTTCCCATTAGAATCTCTGCAAAATGGAAGGTGAGCATCCTCTGGAATTGGATCAATCTTGATTGCCAACATTGTACGAAGTCTTCATTGTTGAGAGTTGATGTTTTTTGTATCTTTGTTTTCCCTATAAATTATTAGCGATGGAAGGTTATTAGGGTTAATAGAAATTCTTTGTAAACATAGAGAAGCATGAGGAAAAGAAACACCATTTTCTCCATTGCTAGTGAAGACTGCTCTTATCTCACGGTGGACCTTGCCGAATCACGTATATCTTACATTGTGGTTGTGTGATTGTTTCTCCTTTTTGTTTGGTTGTGTTATCTGTATTGTAGATAAGGTTTTGTTTCTACATTCATTTTGTACTGATTTTCCCCCACAAAAGAACCCAAAAGGAAGTAGGTAAAATAATAAAAGTGATATTATCATATCCAGAGTTTTGATTGATGTCTGAAGTCCATGACATTGCAAAATTTTCATAATGGGAGAAACAAATCAATAAATCAAGCTGTGGGATCATTTTTTATCTAGACTTGATTGCCCTTTGTCAAGAACAGTAAGTTGTCAAGAAACCTTAGCAGATCTGAAGATATATTTAGGTAAGTTGGTGAGTAGTTCATAAATTCTCACCATTGAGATTTGCTTGTGGGGTCTTATACTCTCACCATCTTAATTGATAAAAAGGAAATCACCTAAGGGTGTTGCTGCCTTACCCTTTAGTGACAACTTTAACATCATAATGGGCTAATGTGTTTCAGCCAGCAACTACAGCTTTTAGTATAAATCCACATGAGTAGATATGAGATTGAAGGCCATCACACCTTCCTTTCTTTAGGCCAAGCTTTTTTCATCTCTCTTTATCTTGTCTCTTATTGATCATTTCCTTTTTTCCCTTTTCCAGTGATGATAGAATTCTAAATGAAGATGTAGTAAAGTTCAATGGTTACTGATCTCTTTGGAGTCTGGAATCTGGATTTAGTCATGGAGAGCTTTCACAAGCATGGAAAAAGTTACTCTTGCCTTGCGTGTCTCAAAGATTGCCTTTTTATCCCATAGCACAATCCCCCCACGTCTCTCTAATGGGTTCTTCATTTTAACGCAGCAAAGTTGGGTAGAAGGGTTATCTGATCTCGCAAAAAGGCAAAAAACAAAAGATAAAAAGGAGCTACAGATTACTGTACATGACCGAGCAAATGACAATTACTGTCAAAAGTGTTTAGTCTCACATCGATCCTGAGTGGAAAATTCTCCTTCCTCGTATGCCTGTGAACACTTTCTATTACCAGATTGGTCTTTTGAGATGAAAATTTACATGGTATCAGAGTAGATTCTCTTTGATTTGTCCTCCCCAAATTATATCATCGAGTAAGGTGGCTCCTTTAGTCCCACTTCCATTATTATGGGTCATATACTCATATTCCAATCATAATTACAATGACCACAAATATGTGATTATATACAAGTTTTAAACAGGTCCCTACAGTTCCTATTTTAGTAAGTTCCAACTAGTCTTTTGGTTTTACAACTGTTGGGAGACCCATCTCATGTACTAGTTGGTAAGGGTGTAAATCAGTTCGGTTCAAAATATGACATGTGGAAATCGAAACAGGATAGGAGCCTGTATTTTCGAATTAGAATCGAACCAACATGGTTCGGTTTTTTTTGGTTTTGACCCAATTTGCATGCAGTTTGGGCCCAATATAGGAGGTGTTTGGGCAAACTATATACTTCTTTACAACAAAGAACCCCTTTCAGTCCAATTCCCGGTTCTGATCCTAAATTGAATCATTGACACCCTTGCATAATCTCTTGCTATCACAGGCGTGTATTGGGCATGACTTAACCACCTGGTAGTAGAAGAGGACAGCACTGGGACTGGGGTTTAGCTTGGCCCATCTCATTGAGTGCCACACAATGTATTTGTGCCTTTGTCGTAGCTAGCTATGTAAGAAAGTAAGTGAAACATGCATTTTGATGGAACTCGTTAAGTCGTTTGAGGTGGTATTGTCATGTCTTAGTAAGGAGTGATCTGATTTGGGTAAATAAAAAATGATCATGGGAGAGTTAGTGAGGAATGACATGCATAGTCTAGGGTTTGTCTAAAGTATGACTTTAGATCATGGTTTGAAAACTCGGTATTGAGAACAGGATCAGTCAAGGCTAATGCTGATCTGATATATCGATATCGGGTAGGATCAGACAGAAATAGCCCTCCTTTCGACTAAAAAAATAATTTTTTAACTATTTTACCCTTTATCTGTATTGATCCACCAATACGATATCGGCCAAGAATCAAGATCAGTCAAGACCGATTCCAATCTGATCCTATACGATCAAATTCCTTAAACCATGTTTCAAATAGAGTCAATTGAAAGTCAAGAATTCATATAATCAAGAATCCGAATCAGGTTCATGTACCAAAACAATCTCATACGTCCCCTAATCCTTGGATTTAGAATCTATTAAAATGAATAGAGAGATTGGATTCTAAATTCATGGACCAACAACCTATGAGATTATTCTTATACATGAACCTGATCCAATCTCTATAATCAACCCATGTAACTACTGAGATTTTCCTTTTATCCTGGCTGTGTTTTTTCCCTTCTATCCTCATTTTACTTTCATTGGACATTTTTTTTTTTTCTAATTTTGTTTTTGCATGATCTATGTAGCAGGCCCAATTTAAATTGGGATGAGATTGAGTTTTGTTTTTAATATGTTGTTGTTGTTGTGGTGGTGGTGGTTAAGGCATCTATATCACAATCAATTCTTATTCCTTTCTTCTCGATCAGAGAATGAGAACTGGGAGTCACTGAGGACCTGCAACAAAAATAAATGCTTACAAGTGGACGCTATCTGAAGATAAGAGACGCTGAACTAATCCCCAATGACACATCATACATATCGTACCACAAGGAGGAGCAAGGACGGACCCACCTCTGCAACAACGATAACGAACGTATTATGCAGCAGAGAATGAAAGTCTAGACATCAGTGACCAGTCCCTTTCTTGCATTTACACCGCCAGAACGAACTCTCCGGCACAATTCACGGCCTGAGAGTCAGCAATGGTGGCTGTATCTTTGTTGCTCATGTGGACATACACCGCATGAAATTCTCATTTCCCCAACAATGCCCACGTTTCTTTTGTTGTGGTGTTGCAGGTTCACTGCTACGTTCTTAATGTCTTTACACTGCAGTCTCACCATGGCAAGTTTAAACAACAATAACAAATTCTTTATTCCAACTTAATGGGATCGACTATATAAGGCCCGTTTGATAATGTTTCTGCCGTTTCTATTTTAAGAAAACAGTAGAAACATAAATTTCCGTTTCTAAAAATAAAAACACAATTGAAAGTGTTTGATAGTAATGTTTCTGAAAGTCGAGAGTAACCAGCGAAAAGAATGGCCACGAGTCGTTTCCAGAAATGGCCTTGTTTCACCTGGGTCGTTTTTTAACCATAAATAGGTAAAAATTTCAATTTCTATCTCTGAAAACAAGTGAAACAAAACAGTTTTATCAAACGTTTTTTGTTCCGTTTCTGGCATTTCTGGACACAGAAACGGCACAAACGCATTTCTTGAAACGTTATCAAACGGGCCCATAGATTCATACCATGGTTATAAAAAACGAAACGATTAATATTGATTGGATCAGAATGATATCAACTTTGACCGACCTCAATACACATGTATGGTCTATGGGTAAAATTGTAATAAAAATTGATCTATTTTATAACAAGGATAGATTTGTCCAATACGATCGGATCCAATCTAGACCGATCCATATTGGTATTGAAATGGTATCGACCATGATCGATCCCATGACCATTCCCAAGTTTTGAAACCTTGATCCATACACACAAAAATAAGGGGAAAAAAAAAAAAAAGAAAAAACAAGTCTAAACAGAAAAAAAAAAACAGAAAAATTGATGGAGAGTATATATAGAAAAAAGGGAACAAAGTGATAACAGCAAGAGGAATAGTCACAACCCATCAAGTAAGAAAAATCTCAACTAGTCGGCTATATGGATCATTACCTTCCAATATGTAGAAATACAACCCTAAAACAATATAAAAGGTAATGGAAAAACAAGAACAAGCAACACACACAGGTTTATAAGGTTCAGTAAGATTGCCTACATCCTCGGTGAGATGAAATCCTGCTTCACTATCAATGGAGAATAGAATTACAATGCTCGTCTTCACAACTATCAGTATTGTTTGCATTTCAGATAAAGAAAACCTCGCTACAAACATATAGCAAAAAAAAAAACTCTAATCTGGAAAGTACAAAACTACCCTAAAACAAAAAATTTGAGCGGGGGGCGCAGCCCCCCTACACCCCCGCTATGCAAGGGGGCCTCCTGCCCCCTTGCAACCCCCACGGATCGCCGTACTACCTGTCAAGGGGGCCTACACCAAGACTCCCTGGATTAAACTGTGACAGAATACAAGACATCATACACCAACACAGTAGACTTTCTTCGATGTCATACTCCTAGTCAGCAAAAACGGGGATGACAAAAAAACAGAAATGGACAGTATGGGTTTTAAACAATAAAATTTTTGAACTATAAGTCAAATAAACGGTCAAAAAAACAGAGAACGGAAAAAAAGGGAAAACGAAAGGTATGAGTTTTAAATGTGTAGATTTTAAACAAACGAGACCAAAAAAATAGTACTATACTCTTATAAATTAAGAAATTATTACATGAATACTTGCATCTAATGTTCAAAATAATTATAGTATCTAACACTACTGCATGTTTGTTGTAACCCGGCAGTCACTGAGAGGGGGGGTGAATCAGTGAGTTCAATTCTGATACCTAAAAACCTGTCCGATGTCTGGCCAAGAAGAACCTGATATACCTGTCCCTGTTTGCACACAGTCGTATGCACACTCAGCCTCTCATAGGCACTTCCAAGTGTGCACACCCATTCCACATTCCACGCACTTCAATATAAAATGCAAACAACAAGCACCCACAACACAGGGTTTTTACGAGGTTCGGCAATTTGCCTACATCCCCGGAGTAGTGCCTGTAAAGGCTTCGTACCTACTCAATACACTACTTTTGACTGCACCCACAGTCGGGAGCACCCACACCCAATTTTCTCAAGCCGAAGCTGAGATGGCACTCGTAGTGCCGATACAATGTGTAGCACCCACTACACGGGAGCACCCACTCCCGGTGCTTAGCACCCACTAAGCACACAATAAATAATACAATTAAATTGGGCTTATATCAATGCCCTACAGTCAAGCTCTGCCTAGCATATGCATCCACAACTAGCTAGCATGCTTACAGTTCATCCACAACTAACCTAGCATGTATACATTCATCCACAACTAACCCTAACATACATACATACATGTAATGTAAAATCCAGGGTTAGAGAATCTCACAACCGATTGCCTGGGATGACTGGAAACTTGTACTGACAAGTTTGGTGCTCACACCTTCTCTCTCCTTGGCTTCTTGCTCTTCAAAGCAAACACATCCTTGCTTTCTTCTCTTCTTCCTTGGCTTTGAGTTAATGTACCATTAACACACTTCAACCACCTCTTTTACCTCCTTTAATGGCCTAAGAACATTTATCATCAAGAATGTATGTTCATTCAAGGACCAACAAAGAGGGGGAAGCTTCTCCTACCAAAACCGTAGCCTTTCTTCACTCAAACCTCAAATTTCTTGCCTTCCATGGTGTAGGGCTTGAAAAAACGAAGAAGCTGCAACTTGGTTCACCCAAATCCGACTTAAAATGAAAGAGATATGACCTTTTGAAGTTGGAGCAATGAGATAGCCCGAAATGGAATCTTCGTACGGGTGGCGTAGGCTACACCGGCGGCGCGCGCAACAGGGGCGAGATCTGACCGTAGATCTCATATAAGAGATCTTATAATCCAAGCCGTCCGATTAAACCAACGGACAACAGATCCAAACCGTTAGATTTGAATCTCGATGACGTCATCATGACGTAGGCGCTGACATCGTCAGAAGTGTTGTCGATCTATGATTGGTTGCTTTTCCGGATTTTAAGGGAGCTTGTCTCCCACTCACAAAAGTGAAAATGCATATTGACCGTTGGATCCGAACTTCCATGTTGGCTTTAATATGATTTCATGAGATCATTAAGATTGGAATCTTCTTTATATCTTCTATACACGCGCGAAACACACTAACATACTTTGATAAGGTGTAGCGCGAGTGCATCAAGAGTTATGCACTTAACCAATCAAATCCTACGCGCAAGCATCTATCTCGTCCATATCACACCAAAATCTCAGCAGCCTTTGGATGGGCATCAAGCCTACGTGGTCGAATCTTGACCATCCATTTCACTTCCCTTTACTCCTCTTTATTACAATCAAGCCCCTGCCTCCATATGTTTCAGTGCTTAAAGACCCCTTGCAACTCAGACCTTCAAAATCTTTAAATTACACAAAAGCCCCTCGAATTTCAAAAATAAATTCCGAAAAATCCACCCAACACCGAGAGCAACTGATGGATTTTCGGTTTGGATTTTCAAACCGACTTTATGGAAACACTTATAACATTTTCATACGATATCCGATCGAGATGAAACGAAGTGCATTGGAATCGTAACTGGATGCTCTACGACTTTTTAGAAGACTCAATCATATGAATCATCCATGTAAAAAGACAAAAATGCCCCTACACTTTTCTAATGACGTATCTTTCTCATACGGAATCAGAATGCGATGAAATTAGAACCGTTGGAAAGATTGTATTTTTGTCGTATTGTTACATGTAGAACACTTCCTTTAAAAAATTCATCTTCAATGCCGAAACTGCCCTCGACTGCCACAAATGTCGTAACTTCTTCATACGGTATCGGAATGTGACGAAATCAAATGCACTGGACTAGGAAAATTACAATCTATATTTTTCATGAAGAACCGATCTTCCAAAAATGTCATTTTCATTGTCGAAAATGCCCTCGATCGTAAATAGGCCAATTTTACCAGTTTTGACCCAGAAACCCGCACCACCTATTAATGGTGTATTAAACCACTCCATGCATACCAAGCTGCTCTGTTATCTCATCGGTGACACTGGATACTACCATGTCATCATTTTCATCCACGTCACCCAAACTGGCCACGTCATCACCGCCACGTGGCCGAGTTACCAACAAGGACAACCATAAAACAACAATCTCCCCCTTTGGAGTTGTTGGCAACCACCTCATCACTAATACACTCTAAAGCTCCGATGAGTAACTCTCTCCCCCTTTGACAACAAGTACAAAGGGTGGAACCAATGGACTCCCCCTGAGTCCAATATGGGGGTAGCAACATCAAGCAACTTGCTCCCCCTCTCCCAATGCTACTAGTGTTTTGGAAGAATCACCACTCCCAGCTTCTGTCTGAGGAACTCAAACTGATCTTTGGGAAGCGGTTTAGTGAAGATATTAGCCACCTGCTCTGCTGTGGGAACAAACTCCATCCTTACTTCACCTTCCATCACCTTGTCTCTTAAGAAATGATACCGGATAGCAATGTGCTTCGTTCTAGAATGCATCACCGGGTTCTTGGAGATATTGATAGCACTAGTATTGTCACAATATAGTGGCACTGCCTGCTCAACCTCCACACTCAAATCCTTCAACATCTGCTTCATCCACAACACTTGTGTACAACAAGATGTAGCTGCAATGTATTCTGCCTCTGCAGTTGAAAGAGAGACTGACTCTTGCTTCTTACTATGCCATGCCACCAAGCTGCTCCCCAAATAGAATGCACCACCACTGGTGCTCTTCCTGTCATCTACACATCCGGCCCAATCTGCATCTGAAAAAGCCGACAAACTAAAGCTCTTGACTTTCGGATACCATAACCCAAACTCACTAGTCCCTTTCAGATATCTGAAAATTCTCTTCACTGCTGCCACATGTGTCTCTTTTGGTCCTGCTTGAAATCTGGCTACCATGCACACAACTTGTAAGATGTCAGGCCTACTACCTGTCAGATATAATAGGCTACCAATCATTGACCTATACGAGGTGTGGTCAACTAATGGAGAGTCATCTTCCTTGCTCAACTTACACCCAGTCATCATAGGTGTACTAACTGGCTTGCAATCTTCCATGGTGAATCTCTTTAACATCTCCCTCACATATTTGGACTGAGATATGAAGATACCTTCTTTCTTTTGATTGATCTGCAAACCCAAGAAGAATGATAGTTCACCCAACATGGACATTTCAAACTCATCTTGCATCCTCATTGTAAAATCTTTGCACAACTCATCTTTGTGACCCCCAAAGATGATATCATCTACATACACAACCACCACAAGCTGACTACTTTCTTCAGTTCTGATGTAGAGATTACTGTCCACTAAGCCTTTCTTGAAACCCAACTTGCACAAGTAAGAGTCCAATCTGGAGTACCATGCCCTTGGAGCTTGTTTCAAACCATACAATGCCTTCTTTAATCTGCACACAAGAGTGGGGTCCTCGCTCAGCTGAAACCCATCAGGCTGCTCTATGTAAACCTCCTCTTCCAAGTTTCCATTTAGAAAAGCTGATTTGACATCCATTTGATAGACCTTGAACCCCTTGTACACTGACAAAGCCAAGAACATTCTGATAGCCTCAAGTCTTGCCACTGGAGCAAAAGTTTCCTCAAAATCAATGCCTTCCACTTGAGCATATCCTTTGCATACAAGTCTTGCTTTGTTCCTCACCACTTGACCATCTTCATTGAGTTTATTTCTGAAAACCCATTTAGTACCAATCACATTCTTGTCAACTGGCCTAGGGACTAGATTCCAAGTGTG
The DNA here is from genome assembly GCF_013358625.1 of Macadamia integrifolia. NCBI lineage: Eukaryota > Viridiplantae > Streptophyta > Magnoliopsida > Proteales > Proteaceae > Macadamia > Macadamia integrifolia. The sequence goes on along the minus strand of NW_024868404.1, from coordinate 38 downwards.
ATTCCTCTCTATCTGATCAAGTTCTTCATTCATGGCCT